>NW_024111524.1:0-36858 GCF_003073215.2 Triticum urartu | reverse complement strand
AGGGGTGGTTGAACAGGAGCCCGTGGAGAGGGCTGGTTGAACAGTAGCCCGTGGAGTAGCGCACGGTGGAGGCTGGATGAACAGGAGCCCATGGATGAACAGTCGCAGGTGGAGGCTGGAGGAGGTCGACGGTGGATGAATAGTAGCTCGTGGAGGCTGTAGGGGGTCGACGGTGCAGATGAACAGTATCCTGAGGAGTCCCATTTTGCGGTACGCCACACCCCTCCCGATGAACAGGACCCTCGTTTCGACCGTAGGAGGTCCGTTTCGTCCATTTTGTGGTACGCCACACCCCTCCCGATGAACAGGACCCCTGTTTCGACTGTAGGAGGTCCGTTTCCTCCGTTTTGCGGTACGCCAGACCCCTCCCGATCAACAGGACCCCATTCCGAACGTAGGAGGTCCGTTTCTTCCGTTGTGCGGTACGCCAGGCCTCGTTTCCATCGCCTGTTCCGTCCAAGCCCTCCCGATGAACACGACCACGCATTCCGTTCCGACCCAGTCGGTTGGCTCCCACACGTTCCGTTATCTCCCGATGAACACGACGCATTCCGTTGCCTCCCCATGAACACGACACATTCCGTTGCCTCCCCATGAACACGACGACGACGACGCTGTTTCTCCATTCTGACCCAGCCATGTCAACGAGCCCTCGTCGTACGTCTGCACGAGTAGGCGTTCGAGACCCCGCCCGTATGTACACATACGTGGCCGTATTTTCTTTCTTGCACCCTGGCCGCCTCTACTACGACACGTGCGCGCCTGTACATCCACCAGTATATATGTACGTACACAATCGCGACCAGAATGACAACGCTACGTACGCTTTGACCAGGTGGGTCCCGACTGTCAGGCACTTCCTTGCGTGCGAACATGTAGCTGGTGGGTCCCAGTAGTCAGGGGGGCGAAATACGGTGGCCCGTCCGGTGGGTCCCCGCTGTCAGGTGGAGGAATAATTATTTTGCACGTAATAAGGAGGCACTTCCTTGCTGCGGCCATGGACCCAGCTGTTAGCGTCTCCACGTAGAGTCCACGTCCGATGGAAGCCGTTCCTTGACCACGTTGACCACGCCGCACTAAGAGCACCAGGGCGGTGGACGACGGTGAGGCCTAGGAAGGGGACGACGCGGAGCAGGGGAAGACGTGGCAGTGGATGCCCACGCGTAGAGGAGTACGAGGGCACTGGTTCGCTGCGGTGTGAGTCTGCCGTCGCCGCAGAGTAACAGGGTGTGTGGGTGAGTAGAGGGATGGCCTGGCCAGCGGTGGGAGTAGTAAGGGGCGGTGAGGCCTCCGCCGCATCGCAGCCAGCCACGGGAGGCAGGAGAACGAGGCACGACCGGCGCTGGTTTGGGTGGCTGGAGCAAGAAGACCAGAGGTTGAAGAAGCACTACGACCGTTGGATGGACATTGTACGGTCACTGGAGCTAGAATCGTGCATATTGACTAAGTTGACAAAGCCCTCCGTCCCCGTCAACTTAGTAGGCCCACAAGTCAGCCTGCCACTATACTGGGTCCCAGCTAATAGGGGAGTATTCATTTTTTTGTGCGTAATAAGAAGGCTTCCTTGCGTGCGAAGATATAGCTAGTGGGTCCGAGCTGTCAGCAGCGGTAACGTTTTTTTCACGAAATACAGAGGCCCTTTCGGTGGGTCCCTGATGTCAGGTCGAGGAATCATTATTTTGCACGTAATAAGGAGGCATTTCCTTGCATGCGGCCGTGGACCCAGCTGTCGGCCTCTCCACGTACAGTCCACTTCAGATGCATGTTGGTCGTTGACCACGTTGACCAGGCCGCGCCGAGAGCACCAGGGCGGTGGACTACGGCGAGGCCTAGGAAGGGAACGACACGGAGGCAGGTAATACTCGGCAGTTGTTTCCACGCGGAGGGGAGTACGACTGTACGAGGGTTTACTGGTTCATCTGCCATTGCCGCAAGATAACAGCAGGTGTGGGTGAGTAGAGGGATGGCTAGTCCAGCGATGGGAGTATGGTGGGGCGGTGAGGCCTGCGCGGCTGCACAGCCGGCCGCGGGGAGGAGGGAGCAAACAGTCCCGCCGGTGCTTGTTTGAGCGGCTAGAGCAGGAAGAGCAGAGATTGAAGAAGCACGACGGCCGTTGGATGGACATCCGACAGTCACTGCTTGTGCGTCAACCTTTTTTTTAGGAAAGCCTCAAATCTGTGGAAAACAGCATACAACCCATCTGCCATTATTTCTAATAATTTTCAGCCCATTTGCTAATTCTGAAGGATTTTTTTGGAGCCCATATTCTTTTTGTTAGCATTACAACCCAAATTGTGGCCACGGTTAAAAAATTATACGAAATTTTGCATATTTCGGTGCGGTCCAAACTGTTTTTAATCCCGAAATTTCGACTCACATTCAAACTGATTTAAAAAATAAATGTATATCAATATAAAATCCAACAAATTCTCCACGCATAAAAATTAATGTAATTTAAAATCTTGAAATGAAAAAATATATATTTGAAACTAATTGCCGGTTTGATGTGTTTTAAAAATGTGCAGCCCATTTCTCATTACTGATGGGCCTTTTGCTCGGCCAGCCGAATGAAAGCTCTCCTCGTCTTGAAAGATTTGCAGCCCAACAGGCCTGACAAAGTGACTTACTTGGCAAATCACAAAAAAACTGGGCTGTGGCCGTGGACCCAGCTGTCAGCCTCTCCACGTCAAATACTCTTTCGATGGAAGTCGTTCCTTGACCATGTTGACCATGCCGCGCGGAGAGCACCACGGCGGTGGACGACGGCGAGGCCTAGGAAAGGGACGACGCGGAGCTGGGGAAGACGCGGCAGTGGAAGCCCACGCGGAGAGGAGTACGAGGGTTCACTGGTTCGGCTGCGGTGTGAGGCTGCCATCGCCGCAGGGCCTGGCCAGCGGTGGGAATAGTAGGGGGTGGTGAGGCCTCCGCGGCAGCACAGTCGGCCACGGGATGCAGGAGCATGCGACACGACCGGCGCTGCTTTGGGCGGCTAGAGCAAGAAGACCAGAGGTTGAAGAAGCACTACGGCCGTTGGATGGACATTGTACGGTCACTGGATCTAGAATCGTTCATATTGACTAAGTTGACAAAGCCCTCTGTCCCTGTTAACTTTGTTGGCCCACAAGTCATCCTCCCACTATGGTGGGTCCCAGCTAGCAGGGGGGTATTCATTTTTTTGTGCGTAATAAGGAGGCAAGTTGATTGACGGGTGCGGCCAGGCCAGCGGAGGGAGTAGTAGGGTGGGCCGGGGAAGCCTGCGCGGCATCACAGCGGGCCACAAGAGGAGGGAGCAGGCAGTCCCGGCGGCTAGTTTAGGCGGCTGGAGCAGGAAGATCAGAGATTGAAGAAGCCGTCGGCCGTTGGATGGACATCCAACACTAACTGCTGCTAGAATCGTGTGTTCACTGACAAAGCCTTGTGTAAACAAGTCAGCCTCAAAATCCGTGGCGTGTACAGCCCATTTGTTATTATTTTTATAATTTTTACTCATTTTCTAATTCATGCGGAATTTATTGCAGCCCGTTTTCCATTTTTAGAATTGCTGGCCATTTTCTGGTCAGTACCAGGGTCAAAAAATTAACTAAATATGTGGGAAAATTTTGAAAAAAATTCACAAATTTTTGCTGGGGAATGAAATATTCTTAATCCAGAAAATTAATAGCCATACCATTAAAAATAAATTAGTACTATGTCATGTTAAATCCAATGAAATACGTATAAGATATCAGTGAAGAACAAAAACAAAAAAAGAAACTTATATCCCATTTGCTATAAATTTTTGGAATTTTTAACCCCTTTTGATATTACTTTTAACACACATTGACCATACTCTTAAGCAGGCCGGAATGCATCCCTCCTCGTCTTGAAGGATTTGCAGCCCAGTAATTCGAGAAAACAAATAGGCCTAGCTTGGGTATTCTTCAAAAAGAAATAGTGGGCTACCTATTTTCCCAAAGAACTGGTGCATGCACATTTAGCTTTATTTATTTACTTATTTATGTTTAGGGGACTATGATCATGTACCTGGGCGGATTCATGTGAGAGCCTCCCTTCCAGTTAATTATGGGCTTCTCTATTGGGCCTTCATCAGTGGGCTGCATGTTATCAGCAAGTGGAAAATGTGTTCCGTACGAAAAATAGTATGCGCTACGTATGGTACGGGGCACTAAAGGATCGAACCATGCAACGACTTCCAAAAAATTGTGTTTGTCATTCTAACAACACATTTATTCAACCAACAGACGAAATATACTACTGATTGTACATTGAAAACACCAGCAGCAGCAACTAGGGCTGGGGGTGCAACAGAAGCAGTAAGCAGGCCAGAAGAGTGAAGACCTCCACGAGCATCCACGAGCATCCAGATGCCGCGACCGTCGAGGGTCACCATCCAAGACAAACGGTACAGCTCCGACGAGCACGCGGCGAGCGGCATGGTACTGAGATTGTCCACACGCGAAACAATGATCTTGATTACCTCTGTGGGGAGCGAATTCCAGCCACTCTTTCGGCGGACGCTGCTCGGTTCTGCCATTGTTAGTGCTTGGGTTTCGGACGAGGGGGGAGGCGCCTTAGCAGGGATGGAAGATTGGACGAGATTATGTGCGGACAAAGATGGAGAAGCGAATATGTGCTACGGGAAGTGGACAGGTGATGATGACTACAGCATGCCGCTTGACTTACGAGACACATACCAGCAGCGTAGGGTCATGTCGATGCCAGACAACTTGCTTGAGTGATCACAGTACTGGTACTCCCTACAGTGCTATGCCCTAACTTGCTTGAGTAGAGTAGTAGAGTAGGACTCTGCTCTACTACTAGCACCGGAGGAGTAGTATATTCTAATCTAAAATAGTTACAAACTTCAATGCCCGAGCATGGAACGACTACAAACCGTGCTTAAAGACCGTGTCTACGTTGTTTTTGGACATGGGCGACAACCTCAATGCCAATGGTGCTGCTCCCGTTGCACCGTATGTGTTTCTGTCCTTCCTGTTGGAAATCGTGGTAGAATTCATGATTTATTTTGTGATTATTCGGATTAAATCTCATAGTAACTTGCTCATATATTCAACTGGCACAACGTCCCCTACAGCCACTCCCGTTTCATGGACGGCCTGGTCGATGCCTCCAAGGAGCCCTTCGTCCTCTGCTATGAGTGCCCGATGCCATTTTGTGGCTCGTCGGCGAACATGGTGCATCACCTCATGGATGCGTGCAGCGGTCACTGCTGGCCCTTGGCGGAGAACATCAAGTACGAGACGTGCTACCCGTTCACCATGCCGGAGTCGCTGGAGGATCACCGCCGCCTGCTAGTCTCGGAGGAGGACGGCAGCGTCTTCCTCTTGATCATGGGCACCGGCGAGGCCCGCGCAGGCCGCCGCCCCGTCTCTGTAATGTGCGTCAGGGGCGACGCCGCTGACGCTGACACTGACACGAGGCCGATGTACGGGTGCATGGTCAGTGTTACTACCCCTCCGGGTCGCGTGGGCGGCGACACCGGCCTCATCGAACGGACTTGGACTCTGGGGAGCTGGGACTATCCCACCAATGTGGACTTGGAAAACCCATGGCATCCTTTACCCACCGACGCGGTGCACGGGGACTCCAAGGAGGTTCACCTGGACATACGCACGATCCAACGATATAGTTTTTGTTGACATGCACTAACATTTTGTCAGTTAAATCTTCAGTCAAATTCAATGGGGGACTAATAAACCACGACCGATGTAGTACAAGTGTAGAGGGCGGCGCTGCACGGGAGTCTCACCTCTCACCCCGCTCGTGGCGCGCAGTAAAGCCGTCATATCACAAAACCCAACCACTCCCAGTAATAAGTGGCCTGGTAAAATAAACGGACAAGCAACCATCACATCCCTCCGTCTTTTTTGCATTTCATCTCTCTGCATTTACTTTCTCCGGTTCATCTCGCACACTCGATCCCTAGCTACTACTCCTAGGGCCAGTTCTTTTGGCGGCTTCCCCAGCTTTTCCCACAAGACTAGTCACAGTGGAGAGTAACAATAAGGCGCCTCACTCATTTATTTGGGCTTCTAAACTACTACTCGTCCTGGTTTATTCCTCACCATTGTAATTTGTGCTAAATTTTGACCAAAGATTTAACTGGTTTATTCCTCACCATTGTAATCCCTCCGTCTAGGTGTGTAAGTCATCTTACGAAAACCAAATAATCCCAAAACACTTAGGCGCGGTGCATTAACTTCTACCTCGTTTCTTGTTTCTTGACATATCAACCAATAAGAGATAAAGAGTGTGCATGCTTTTAATGACTTGAGATATCAAACACGACATGCAGTGGTTAGTTCATTGCATGCAATACTATTAATTAGCAAATAAACATTAACGTTTCTCGTTTTCTCCTCCTCCTTGGTCACGGTGCACAGCCTAAGATGACTTACTCACCTAGACGGATGGAGTAGTGCATGTGACATGCACTAACATTTCATTAGTTAAATTTATGATCAAAATTTGACACAGATTACAATGGGGACCAATAAACCAGGACGGAGGTAGTAGTTATGGGATTCATAATCTAGAAGCCTAAAAGAACTGGCCCTGGTACTCCTACTAGTAGTACTCAAGTTGGAATTCCGATTTGCACGGCACACTTGTTAGGGCAAAAATTCGATACTGGGTGTAGGAAGAGGTTGGGAATTTTGCATGCCTCCAACCAGTGAGATACTCCGTACAAAGTACGACAGAGAATAACACAGAGAAGGGAAGCTAAAAGTAAACAATCAAATGAGCAATTTTGCATTTGTTGCATTGATCGTTTCACAAGCTTGACTTGTGTGTTTTTCTACTTTTACAAAAACCGCATCGTAATGTTAAAACGTGCATTTGCACGTACTCCCTCCGTCCGGGTTTATTAGGCCTAAAGACAACTTCTCTTAGACCAAGACACATAGTAATTTGCTCACATTAATTCTTCCATTCCACTCCCAATGCACTCTCTCACATGCATGCAGCCAATGAAAAAGCACACATGAAGTGTATTAACTTTTCAGCCATGGCACCAACAACAATAGCTTTCAATACAACCAATGAAATGGTTGCATGCATGCACCTTTCCAGCGTGGGCCTTATAAAAGGGGACATGCTTGTGATGCTGAGAGGCCTAATAAACCCGGACGGAGGAGTACATAAGTAATACTCCCTCCGGTCCTTTTTAATCTGCATATTAGGTTTGTCTGAAGTCAAACTCTTCAAAGTTTGACCAAGTTTATACAAAAAATTATTAACATTCACATGTCAACACCAATATCATTAGAACCATCTTGGAATATACTTTCATATTATATTCATTAGGTATTATAGATGTTAATATTTTTTAATATAAATTTGGTCAAACTTAGCAAAGTTTGACTTCAGACAAATCTAATATGCATAGTAAAAAGGACCGGAGGGAGTAGTAGTACTCCCTCCGTCTAGGTGTATAAGTCTTCCCTCCTTCTTGGTCACGGTGCACAACCAAAGATGACTTATTGACCTGGACGGAGGGAGTAGCACAGTCTGCAAGCATATATTAAGAGAGACGTGTAGTGCGATAGTATATAGTAAAGTTTTGCTATATGCACGTACTTGCAAAATGCGTACGAATACACAAGGTTTCCAAACTTCCCTTTTACATACTTAATTAAGGACGCTAAAAATTCTGAATGTTCGGGATTTATCATTTGCGTCCCAAAACTAATGAGATCGCCTTACGAAACAAAAATTATACTCCTCCTAAAAGCCACGCGCTCGCAGGAGTGCTTGCGGTGCGCCACGAGTGCCCTGATGCGCGGCCGTTTCCCAGCGCGCCGACACAACGCCTCTCCCTCAGCCTCGCAACTCACGAGGTGCTGATTGGCGGCTTGCCAGCGGGCGAGCGCGATCTCACCGGTGTGGTGATCCGGCACCAACAAGTACTCCTCCTCACTGGAAGCGTGCACCCAGTCCACATACCGCCAAGCGTAGATGAGGCGCTTGGGCCCGACTGCACTCAGGGCGTCGGCACGGGCGTCCTCCGCCACCCTCACGGCCCTCGCACGAGCCTTCTGCAAAGAGCCAATTGCCTAACTCTCTCGGACGCGACATAGGGCTCCCAGGCAGCTTGTTCCACGGTGCGCTTCTCTTCCTCGGCCTTCTTCTCCGCCTCTATTTTTGGCGCGCTCTGCTGGAGGCAAAGCCTCCCACAAGGCGACATCCATTTCTTTCCAAAGCTCCTCAAGGCTGGGGGGCTCGGCGGGCGGCGCGGCGTTCTCCTCGTAGCGGGGAGCCGACGCGTCCTCCGGCGCGCGTGTTGGCGAGATTGGGAACGCCGACGCGTCCACCTCGACGCGTCGCGGAGGAGCGGAACCGACGCGTCCTCCTCGGCTAGTGGCGGCGATGAACGGAACGGCGACGCATCGCGTCGCGGCGAGGAGCGGAATGCCGACGCGTCCTCCTCGACTAGTGGCGGCGAGGAACGGAACCGCGATGCGTGATCGTCCACGTGGTGCAGCGAGGGGCGCCTAGGGCTTGGGAGGGGCAGGGCCATGGTGGTCGACGTGAGAGGGAGGGAAGGAGATAGCGATGAACGTGGACGTGAGGGGGAGGAGATAGCAATGTCGTGGGAGGCACGGTATTTATAGCGAGCAATGGCACACCTACGTAAGATATGGACTGAGCTGCACTGACTTAACTGCAGGTCCAGTTGCGTCACTGACATGTGGGCCAGACCCCTGTTGGGCCCATATGTCAGTGACCCAATGCACCTGCAGTTAAGTAACAGCTACGTGGGCATATTTGTTGGAGTAAATTATGGGGAAGGGAAGGGGTGGAAATATTGCTGGTCACAACAGATTGGACGAGCGTGGGGGAGGAGAGTCATGCATGCAGATTAAATTAACCCTGCTAAAAACGATATTTTAAACGTGGCTACTCGATCTGTGGCAACTGGCGAGCCACCGCGCTCCAAGTCGTTCACCTGTGGTCCCGACCATCAACTCCTACGGATCAAATTATCACGCGAGCTGACTATTCCATACAAAGGTGCTCCACCACGTACCCGGTACCCGCGAATGCAGCAATCGTGCACCTAGGGTTTTAGGGTTTATTTGTTAACATTCGCCTTTACGTAACACTCATGTGTGTGAGACAGCGAGAGACCGACCGCGTGCGTGCGCCTCTTCTCTTCGTATATGTACTTCACCGTTTGTCTGGTGTCCACAAAATTATAATAACTACTAGCAATGTGCCAATGCGTTGCCACACAATCTGAGTAGATTAATACATATTCACCAATTTGATAGAAAAAAGTCTAGTTTTGAAATACGTATATCACTAAAAAATGTTATGTTTCACTCAAAATATATTCCTTTGGCGGTTTTGATGAGATAAGGGAGGAATGTTGTTGGTTTCAAGATTCGAGAAGTGGTATATGTTTAATTTCTACTCTTACTAGCAAGATGCCCGTGCGTTGCACGGAACATCAAGATCTTGTGGGAGAAAAGGATGAACGAGGGAAGGCCTTTATCTGCAAATGTGGTGAAGAGTGCGGGTAAATTGCCATATTTTCCTTCCTATCCATCAGATATAAATCGGATGACCTACATTGCAGGATGGCAGGCCCACCATCATCACCAACTCTATTTTTTATCCCTACTCTTATAAAAAGCATTGTCGATGATGATCGTGTGCCTGCCATCCTACAATATCGGCCGTCCGATCTATATCTGACGGATAGGAAGGAAACTATGGCAATTTTGCAAAAAGATACCCACACCCCTCTCCACATTTGCAAATAAGGCCTTCCCTCGTTCATCCTTTTCCCCCACAAGATAAACTACTCATACAAATGCATCTTGATGTTTCATGCAACGCATGGGCATCTTGCTAGTTGTTGCAAAAAGCCCATGTGTGTGAGAGAGAGAGGGGGAGTGGAGGAGGACGGAGTGCATGTGTGGCAAAGACACAAGGAGTGTGTGTGCGATAGGTATCAGCTTAAAATGAGGCGATAGTGTGTGTGTGTCACGATCGAGAGGGCGTGTCTCAAGAAGGGAAGAAAAATCTACATAGATACAAGGAGCGGGAGAGAGACATGTATGCGATGGTGGAAGCACGAGTGTGCGGGTGTATAAACCTATCTAGAGGCTAGCTAGTCGATAAATGTTTGTGAGAGAAATACGAGTCGGGGTGCGAAAGCGAGAGTTTGTGTGTGTGAGAGAGAGAGAGACGGTAGTCGGGAAGGGGAGTGGAAGCAGGAGTTGTGTGTGTGTGTGTCTGTGTGAGAGAGAGAGAGAGAGGAGACGGTAGTCGGGGTTGTCTGATCGGTAAACAAATGAATAATGTCAGTCTGGGATGGAGACGAAAAGGAGACCGCAACAAATGTTGTGTCTACAGGAGAGAGAGAGAGAGAGAGAGAGTAATTTTGTGGTATGAGTCATATGTAGAGACATATAGGGTGTGTGAGAGAATCCCATAGAGAGAAAGACAAAGTGAAAGACGAGTGGAGACTGTGTGTGTGTGGCGGTGAAAAAGAAAGCTTAGGTACCGAGTGATACCAGAGATGTGACCCGGATAATTAAGCTACAGTAATCCCACATTAACAATGCCACCTCACCACGTTATTGTTTCTAATCTCGCGTTAGTTCGAAACTGATTATAATTCAAAATTAAAAATCAAGCAAACAATAAAAGTTTTCAAATATTAAAACTAAAATGTTCAATAAGTAGTAGATAAATCATAGGCTATGATAGAATTGTAAACAACATTATTGAAATTTAATAAGTGACTTAAACAACCTCAAATAGTGGCTGAAAACATTATTTAATAACCTTTTTATTAATACAAAATAAATATGAAATGATAATTAACCCAAACTAGTTTTTGGTGGTAGGATTTATTGTGCTATGATTTGTGGGCCAGCCCTCATATTTTACAAAACTCATTTGGTGCCCAAACAATTAGCCAAAATAGAAGAAAATAAGAAAATTAAAACAAAACAAAGCTAACAAAAAAAAGGAAAGGACCTGCCCGCTGGGCCAACCGGCCCACTAGCAGCCAGCCCAGCCGACTGACCACCGTCGCAGGCCCACTCCCCGCCCCCCCCCTTCGTCGTCTTCTTTCCCCGTGCGCTATTCCACCGACCGCGCCTAAACAGGGGCGTGCCCCCGTCGAACTTCTTCGCCATTGACGGCGGATGGATAAGGATGCCGCACCCACGCCTCCTCGGGTTCTCCTCCCCACTCGCCCCCTGCCAGATCTCCCCCTCCCATCTGATCCACCTCACCTCTCCCCTCTCCTCACGCTCGATCCCGACCTCGGTCGCTCGAGCTCGGCGCCGCTGCTCGCCGTCGACGCGGCCGCCGACCCTCCCTCACCTCATCGAAGTGCTCAACAGCCCCGCCGTCGTCCCCTACGCCTCCCGCCACCTCGGGCTGGAACTCAGAGCCCCTACAGCGACCGCGGCGACCTCGTCTCCCTCCTCTGCTCCGTCGTCGCCATCGCCGGAATCCGCGCCGCCCAGAGCACATCGAGTCCTTCCCCGGGCCCTCTCTGCAACGGTCGTGAGCCCCTGAACCTCCTCCTCCTCCCCTCGTAGCTCACCGGCATCCCGTAGCTCGCTCCCCCGTCACGCGCTCACCCTCCCCGCCGCGGTCGAGCTCTCCATCGCGGCCACCGCAAGCGTGGCTCGCGTCCGACCGCGTCGTCGTTCTCAGCACGTCTCCAGGGCCCCAATGCACCTATCCCTGTCCCCAGATGTGCCTCTCCTCGCAGTAGCCGCCCACGCCCGAGCTCCGGCATCCGCCTCGGTGCTCACCGCCATCAGCTTCGGCGAACTCCGGTGACGCCACCGGTCCTAGTAGACGCGGCATCGACTCCCCGTTCGAACGCAACCACCCGCGTCAAATTTGGTGGCCTGTAGCCAAATCCCGCGGCCACCCATGCGCCGCCACCGCGCGTTTGTGGCCGCCGGCGGCTAAACCGACGCCGCTGACGTGGCTGGCCCTGGGGCCAACCCTGGGTCGCTGCAGGTGGGTCCCGTGGGCCCTGTTGACCATGTTGACTTGGTCAACATGCTGACTGGACCGACCAGTACCACAGATAGACGGGTCCCACCCTTAATTAGCCAAGCCATGTTTTAGAATAATTAAGTTAATTAGTTTAACCTAATTACCCCTGACAGGTGGGCCCAGTAGATTAGTTGGCTAAATTAGATTAGTTCTTAACACTGTAACCCCCCACTGTCATTGACAGTTGGGTCCCAGGCGTCAGTTTGACCAGTCAAACTGGCTGGTTGACTGCTGATGTTTAGAGTGACGTCATGCATGACGCAATAAACGTTTTCGGATTAAATTAATTTCTGATAAATCTAAAAATGATTAAATCTTTTAAAATTAATATAAAATAAACTGTAGCTCAGATGGAAAAACTTTGTACATGAAAGTTGCTCAGAACGACGAGACGAATTCGGATACGCAGCCCGTTCGTCCGCCACGTGTCCCTAGCATAGTGAACCTGCAACATTTCACCTCCGGTTCATCTGTCCAAAAACGCCAAACACCGGGGATACTTTCCCGGATGTTATCCCCCTTCACCGGTATCACCTAATACCGCGTTAGGGCACCCCTAGCACCGTTACTTGCCTTGTCATGCATCGTTATGCATCTGTTTGCATTATATTTATTGTTTCTTCCCCCCTCTTCTTCCGCTAGACACCGAGACCGACGCCGCTGCTACCCAGTACGACTACGGAGTTGACGACCCCTCTCTCTTGCCAGAGCAACCAGGCAAGCCCCCCCTTTGATCACCAGATATCGCCTACTCTTCTCTATACTGCTTGCATTAGAGTAGTGTAGCATGTTACTGCTTTCCGTTATTCCTATCCTGATGCATAGCCTGTCCTTGCTACTACTGTTGTTACCATTACCTGCTATCCTACTGCTTAGTATAGGATGCTAGTGTTCCATCAGTGGCCCTACCCTCTTGTCCGTCTGCCATGCTATACTACTGGGCCGTGATCACTTCGGGAGGTGATCACGGGCATATACTATATACTTTACACAGTTACCTTACTTATGATACTGTTCGGAGATGGGGGCTGAAGGGGCAGGTGGCTCCATCCCGGTAGAGGTGGGCCTGGGTTCCCGATGGCCCCCGACTGTTACTTTGAGGCGGAGCGACAGGGCAGGTTGAGACCACCTAGGAGAGAGGTGGGCCTAGCCCTGGTCGGCGTTCGCGGATACTTAACACGCTTAACGAGATCTGGGTATTTGATCTGAGTCTGGCCATTTGGTCTATATGCACTAACCATCTACGCGGGAGTAGTTATGGGTATCCCGGCATCGTGGTATCGCCCGAAGCCTTCGTGACGTCAGCGACTGAGTGGCGTGCGCCGGATTGGAACGTAAGCCTACTCTTGTATTAAGGGGGCTAGTTCTGCTTCCGGCCGCGTTCGCAACGTGCAGGTGTGCTAAGGGCGATGGGCCCAGACCCCTGTGCGCTTAGGTTTAGACCGGCGTGCTGACCTCTCTGTTGTGCCTAGGTGGGGCTGCGACGTGTTGATCTTCCGAGGCCGGGCATGACCCCGGAAAGTGTGTCCGGCCAAATGGGATCGAGCGTGTTGGGGTATGTGGTGCACCCCTGCAGGGAAGTTAATCTATTCGAATAGCCGTGATCTTCGGTAACAAGACGACTTGGAGTTGTACCTTGACCTTGTGACAACTAGAACCGGATACTAAATAAAACACACCCTTCCAAGTGCCAGATACAACCGGTGATCGCTCTCTCACAGGGCGACGAGGGGAGGATCATCGGTTAGGATTATGCTATACGATGCTACTTGGAGGTCTTCAGTCTACTCTCTTCTACATGCTGCAAGACGAGGCTGCCAGAAGCGTAGTCTTCGAAAGGACTAGCTATCCCCCCTTATCCCGGCTTTCTGCAGTTCAGTCCACATATAATAGCCTTATTCCAGTTGATAGCAATGCATACATATGTAGTGTAGCTCCTTGCTTGCGAGTACTTTGGATGAGTACTCACGGTTTCTTTCTCCCTCCTTTCCCCCTATCCCTTCTACCTGGTTGTCGCAACCAGATGTTATTGCCCACGAGCCAGACGCCACCTTCGACGACGACTCCTACTACACCGGAGGTGCCTACTACTACGTGCTGCCCGCTGACGACGACCAGGAGTAGTTTAGGAGGATCCCAGGCAGGAGGCCTGCGCCTCGTTCGATCTGTATCCCCATTTGTGCTAGCCTTCTTAAGGCAAACTTGTTTAACTTATGTCTGTACTCAGATATTGTTGCTTCCGCTGACTCGTCTATGATCGAGCTCTTGTATTCGAGCCTTCGAGGCCCCTGGCTTGTAATATGATGCTTGTATGACTTATTTTTATTTGTAGAGTTGTTTTGTGATATCTTCCCGTGAGTCCTTGATCTTGATCGTACACATTTGCCTGCATGATTAGTGTACGGTCAAATCGGGGGCGTCACAAGTTGGTATCAGAGCCGACTGCCTGTAGGAATCCCCCTTCCACACTCCTTGGCCGAAGTTGAGTCTAGTCGATGAAAATTGTTTTACTAACTTGGCTGTGCGGCCCTTGGGCCCACGTCGCCATCGGGTGCTATTAGGATCTTTTATTCCTCGATCTATACTCTAGGACTCTAATCTCTCTTCTATTCGGGTTAAATGATTTTACTAAAATCTAACTTTAGGTTCTCGAAAATACTTCCTCCCGAAGAGCCCCATTCAAGCCAGATGATCGCCTGCTGCACCAGAAGATTTCATAGTTACTCTCTGCTACTCTTTCGAGACTTTGTGCCCATCGCCTTTGTAAATTCTCTACCACTGTTATATCATTAAGGATAACTACATCCACTTGCCCTTTCAAATCCCATTGATCTTGTTATTACAAGATACACCGAAAATTCTCTGTATTGTTCCGGGAATATTTTGTGCCTACCGACTTGAAGTTCCTCGCCACCTGAATACCCCTACGGATAATTCCTCGCACTTACCAAGTATCCGCTCATCCCCAGTCGTTCATGTGTTTCACATAAGTCCTCGAAATACCAATTGATTTTCTGAAAATCCTCAGCAGCCCATTGCTCTTGATTTCCTTGTCTTCCTGCATTATGGTTAATTCCATACTTCTAGTAATCTCCGTTGACATCCTCTGTCACTATCATTTCGAGTCACTTGATTTGATTTGTTGCGAATGCTCGCAATCCTCAATCAGATCATAGAATTCTTCCTTCCGGCTCAGACGCCAGTTTAAACATGAGCTGGATCTCGACCAATCAATTGACCATCGATCGTACCCTTAAGGCTATTCAACTTATCCATCCCTGATCAGAGCATTGCTTCTGATCCCTTGTCTTGGAATTGATAATTCCTTTGCATTTGAGCCTTGAATTAGTCAGTTGTTTCTAAAGTCTGATCTCCTTGCATTGTTTCTCCCTCTGGTTGAGTACCGATGCTCACACCAGATCCCTTGAGGACCACCAGATCATTTGTTGGATTTTATCCGACAGCGTCCTTCATATTCAATAAGTCTGTGAGCCTTTCCTCGGATACATAATGCCTTTGGTAAATTGTATCCTCTACTTTCTCAAGCATGCTCTACTATCGCGCTTGTGTTATTTATTCTTGAAATTTGTGGTATATACTCCTAAGATGCCCTGATGGGTTGAACCTATGCCTTCTCTAAACTGTGTGAACTCGAAAGTTTTCACGAGCCATACACTTCTGGTATTTTGCCAAATAAAATTTCAACACTACAACTTCTTCGAAAGTGAGAAGCAAATGAAAGGTTATGCATTGGAGAAGTGGGAGTCGACCTTGAACTTTGTGTTCATGCCCATGGACACGATGTAGATCTTATCGTTAAAGCTTTTCTTAAATTAAATTATTCCTTTGGTATAAGTTCATCTTATATCTGGGATCTGACCTTTTGCAATCGTGGTTCCGACCATGTTCTCCTTTAAATACCATTTCGCGTGCAAGTTTAAGCGCTTGTCTTTTGTAGAGCAATACCCCAGTCCAACCTCTACTTTGACCTGTCATCGAGTATTACCCCCTCTGGTATCTCGAGATTATCACGGAACTGCATAACTTCTTATGAGTTCTTCTTCAAGTATTATTTGACTTTCTCTGCATCATCATTTGACTTGATGTCATCGCCAACCGATTACATCTTCATGAAATTTCTCGACAAATGTGCCGTGGTCATCATCAACATCCTGAGCTCTTCCAAGATATATATCGAATTCTTGATGAGAAATACCATCCTCGCCCCTCAATGGTTTGTGTTATCACCGACCACTTTATTACCTTCCGTTCAACACAAACTTATTCGTGTTTTGTGTTATACCTTGAGATCCTTGCTATCCAGCATTTGTTCTTCTTTACCTTGGAATGTTACCACCTTTTATGTCAAGAATGTCGTGGTAATTTTACCACCTCTTGAGAATTCTTGATATAGTAATATCTCTCGCCTTTTGCATTCATTTCTTGGTCTCCGTGTTGTTTCTAACCGGAATACCGACAAATGGTCTATGATGTGCAAATTCTAAACTTCTAGCCACCCTATTGCTTTGAAGTTAATGGTCTACAGTTTCATTCTAAGTCTATTGCTTATTGAATCATCATTCGAACATTGATCGTGCTACCTAGTCCAGATTCCTGGGTGCACCCTTCTATCATTGTTCAGTTGTGTATGTTCCCCTCGAGCATACATCATTATATCACTTGATCCGACAAATGATATTTCCTTGTTCACATAATTGTGGAAATCAATCCTTTGGAAATCTCGATGATTTGTTGCTGAGCCTATTAGCCACCTCCTCATCCTCTCCTTCGTTTACTGATGAACTCTTGTTTCAGAACCCGCTTCCATTGTTCATTTCCCGAGAATCTTACGATGTCTTCTCATCAATTTGTGTTGCACCTTTTCTTCTCAGACATTCTGAGTCTGATGTATCCTGACACCAATCAGATCTGAATCTCGGTCAGATATGATGGTTGGAACATATTTCCAAGAGTTATAACCTTGGTCTTATGTGACCCGGTAAGGTGATGTCGTGCCTAGCACACCTGGCCGGTTGGCCCTATTGTTATAGATTCCTTTTCAGCAAGGTTATCCATTCGTCCATGAGGAAATTATAAGACTTATTCTACAAGTTATTCCTGATGGATCCTTTGTGTTTCCAAAGTCCGATCTTTGCCTAAAGACCTTGTCAATGCTATCTCGAAGCATGTCTGTGGTACTTTGATTTTCAACAAGAACGTTTGAAATCTAATGCTAAATGTTTCTTGCTCAATTATCCAAACACCGTTGTATGGGTAATGTCATGAAATTTCTCTCTCCCCTTACCTAAAGGGTTTTCTACCTTATGTCCTGTCTTGGATATCATGCTCTGCTTGACTTTGGGAAGGATATACCCCTGACATATGTGTTTAAACACATTTTTCTTTCCATTGTTCTGTTTAAATCTGATGATCACATTTTCCTTTTCATTGTCTTGTTTAAACTTTCTCGTGGTTTATACGATCTAAGCAGTAATGATTCGCTGCTTATATAAACACCTCGGTTGTACGACTCTGTCAATAAGACCCTGTTACTATTGTTGATGACATTCTGGTAGCCACCGATGGACGAGAACCTTGCCTATTGGTACGCCTCGTTCAGCGAGCAGGAAAATGGTTCTCTTCGTCCCTCGCCCTTGGTACCGACATTGTTGCCGACATAACTGATAGGCTATCCTCTGACATGCCTTGCTTGCATGATTGTGCAAGACGTCATCGCTTTTCCTACTTTTAACCCACATTGTGGGCCCATAACCCACAGTTCTACAGGATCGAAACCTGACTCTCCTGTACACCCTGTTGCCAAAGTTATTCCTAGAGCTTGACTTCGAATGTAATTTGCGAGCCACCTTCCTAGTGATCAATTCTGGTATCGGACACAATACTTATTCCCGTTGCTCTGAACCCCATTCACACGCTGTTTCAGGCAATGAACGATTGCCTATCTGCTTGAAACTTCTTATTGCACCGTCTTACTTTGCTCTCGATGTGTTTCATTTGTTCAACTCGAGAGATACTCATATGTTCATACTTGGGAAACCCCCAGAAGATTTTCCCTTATAACATCCTATCGTTGTAGAGCTGCCCCTTACCTATTCATAAGTACGATGGAGATCCCGAAGAAAGGATGACAATTGATCATGGTGACTTGAAGCAGTGAAATGAAGACATCAACGAAAGGGATCAACCTCTTAGAAAGGGCAGCCAAGACCGAGAAGACTCGTTAGGTTTTTCGCTACCAACACCTTCGCCCCTTACTCCACCGCTTAAATCTCGAGACGACATTTCTTGTAGTGGAGGAGAATTGTGACGCCCGGATATTTAAGCTACAGTAAACTTCTGCTAATGATGCCACGTCCCCACGATTACTGTTGCTAATCTCGCAAAGATTCAAATCCCGTCCGAATTCAAATTCAAAATCAAGTCAGACAATAAAAGTTTTCAAATTATTAAAACTAAAATGTTCGGAGTGAACCAAATATTGCATAGATAATTATGGGAGAAACCACACATTTATAAAATGTTTAAATACTATGAGATGAATAAAACAGTAGCAAAAATGATTATTTAAATACCTTTTATAATTAATAAAATGTCAAACTAAGTTATTTGGGGTCTAGACTTTTTGTGACTATGGACTAAGTTGTAATACTAATTTAGATACTAAGTGTATATTTTACTAAAATAGAATGCAACTAATAAAGCAGGAAAGAATAAATAAAAGGAAAAGAAAACACAAAAACAGAAAGGAAAACTAACCAAAAAAAAGAGGTAAAAGGAGACCCCCCCCACTGGACCCCTTGGCCCAACTGGGCCATGGCCCAGCCGGCCATCCCCTGGCCTATAGGCCCCCCCCCCCCCCCCCCCCCTGCCCCAACCCTAACCCCCCCCCCGCCGCAACCCCCCCCCCCCCCCTCCCTCGTCCTCTCCTCTCATCCGATCCAGATCGGATCGGGCCATCCCCGTCGCCCCGCCGCCGTTCACCATCGCCACCGCCGCCCAGCGCCCTCCTCCTCAACCCTCCTTCCCAGCGCCCCCCCGCTCGGCTGGTTCTGGATCGGGGAGGGGCCCGATCCCGCGTCGCCCTGCACCCCCGATCCCGTCGCCCGTCGCCGCGACGACCTCGCCTCCCGCGCCAGGACGCCCGCCCGAGCCCGCGCCTCCTCGCCGGCCTGCACCTCGTCTCCGCCACGCACGTCGTCGCGTCGTCCTCCCCAACCCCCACTGCCCCGTTCCCTACGCCCCAATGTGAGCGCTGCCGCGCTCGTCTCCGCGCTCCTCTCTCTCGCCGCCTCTGCTCACCGCGGCCTCGCCGTGACCGGCGTGCCTCCGCACGCGCCGTGCGCGCCCTCTCCCCCCCGCTGCTGCCTCGTCCAGCACACGCGCGCGCCAGCTCGCCTTTCGCCACGCCCCCTTCCCGCACCGCGCTGCGTCGCTGGCCGCCGGTGCTCGACCCCACACGCGCACCTCCTCAGGCGCCTGGGGATGGCGCCTGTCGCCGTGCCCCGCTGCATCTGCTCGCCGCGCCCCCCTACTTCGCGTGAACTCAACCGCCGGAGCTCCATGTCGGCGCGCTGCCCTGCCCCTGCTCCCCGTGGCCGCGCTCGGCGCCCCTTGCGCACCGCAGCCCCGGTGGACCCGGGCCACCCAGCTCCACGCCCTGCTGCCCGCTAGGCCCTTGGGCCACAGACATGTGGGGCCCACGCCCAGAACTTTATTAAAAAAGAATTAAAAATAAATAAATAAATAAATAATAATTACATTAATTAATTAATCAATAAGTGAATTAATTAAGTTAATTAATCATGTTTAATTAAGCTAATTAACTAGTTAGTTTAATTAAATAGTACTTAGTTTAACTAAGACCTAATTAACCAAAACAGAGTATGACAGGTGGGTCCCACTGGACCCACGCGCCAGTTTGACCAAGTCAACTGGCTGTTGACTGCTGACATCACCCTGATGTCATGCTGACCTCATAATGGCATTTCCTAATTAAATTAATTCTGATAATTCTAAAAATGAATTAAAACTTTGAAAATTAATATAAAATAAACCGTAGCTCGGATGAAAAAACTTTGTACATGAAAGTTGCTCAGAACGACGAGACGATCGAATACGCAGCCCGTTCGTCCGCCACGCATCCCTAGCATAGCGAACACGCAACTTTCCCCCTCCGGTTCACCGTCCGAAAACGCGAAACACCGGGGATATTTTCCCGGATATTTCCCCCCTTCACCGACACCAACTCATACCGAGTTAGGGCACCCCTAGCACCGCTACTTATCATGTCATGCATCGCTATGTATCTGTTTGCTTAATATTTATTGTTTCTTGCCCCTCTTCTCTCGCTAGACACCGAAACCGACGCCGCTGCTACCCAGTAGGACTACGGTGTTGACGACCCCTCTCTCTTGCGAGAGCAACTAGGCAAGCCCCCCCTTGATCACCAGATATCACCTACTCTTCTCTCTACTGCTTGCGTTAGAGTAGTGTAGCATGTTACTGCTTTCCGTTAATCCTATTCTGATGCATAACCTGTCATTGTTGCTCCAGCTGTTGATACCTTACCTGCAATCCTAAATGCTTAGTATAGGATGCTAGTTTATCATCAGTGGCCCTACATTCTTGTCTGTTTGCCATGTTATACTATCAGGCCGTGATCACGTTGGGTGTTGATCACGGGTATATACTATACATATTACACATGATATATGTTGAGACTAAAGTCGGGTCAGTTCGTTGAGTACCCGTGGTTGATTCACGAATTGGGGGTTGGAAGGACATACTTTCCCGACGGCCCTCTGTGTGGATCTTTGTGGCGAAGGGACAGGGCAGGTTGAGACCACCTAGGAGAGAGGTGGGCCTGGCCCTAGTCGGCGTTCGCGGTTACTACAAGATAACATGTTTAACGAGATCTTGGTATTTGATCTGAGTCTGGCCACTGGCATATACGCACTAACCATCTACGCGGGGACAGTTATGGGCACTCGACGTCGTGGTATCAGCCGAAGCCTTCGTGACGTCAGCGACTGAGCGGCGTGCGCCGCATTGGACCGTAAGCCTACTCTTGTATTAAGGGGGCTAGTTCTGCTTCCGGCCGCGTACGCAACGTGCAGGTGTGCAATGGGCGATGGGCCCAGACCCCTGCACCATAGGATTTAGACCGGCGTGCTAACCTCTCTGTTGTGCCTAGGTGGGGCTGCGACGTGTTGATCTTCTGAGGCCGGGCATGACCCAGAAAAGTGTGTCCGGACAAAGGGGATCGAGCGTGTTGGGAAATGTGGTGCACCCCTGCAAGGAAGTTAAACTATTCGAATAGCCGTGATCTTCGGTAACAGGACGACTTGGAGTTGTACCTTGACCTTATGACAACTAGAACTGGTTACTTAATAAAACACACCATTTCAAGTGCCAGATACAACCCGGTGATCACTCTCTAACAGGGCGACGAGGAGAGGATCGCCGGGTAGGATTATGCTACACGATGTTACTTGGTGAACTTATCTTCTGCTCTCTTCTACATGCTGCAAGATGGAGATGGTCAGAAGCGTAGTCTTCGATAGGACTAGCTATCCCCCACTTATTCCGGCATTCTGCAGTTCAGTCCACATATACTACCCCCTTTCATTGATACCAATGCATATGTAGTGTAGCTCCTTGCTTGCGAGTACTTTGGATGAGTACTCACGGTTACTTTGCTCCCCTTTCCCCCTTTCTATATTTGATTTTTGCGACTAGATGTTGAAGTCCAGGAGCCAGACGCCACTATCGATGACGACTGCTACTACTCGGGAGGTGCCTACTACTACGTGCAGGCCACTGACGACGACCAGGAGTAGTTTAGGAGGATCCCAGGCAGGAGGCCTGCGCCTCTTTCGATATGTATCACAATTTGTGCTAGCCTTCTTAAGGCAAACTTGTTCAACTTATGTCTGTAATCAGATATTGTTGCTTTCGCCGACTCGTCTATGATCGAGCCCATGTATTCGAGCCCTCGAGGCCCCTGGCTTGTAATATGATGCTTGTATGACTTATTTTATTTGTAGAGTTGTGTTGTGATACCTTCCCGTGAGTCCCTGATTTTGATCGTACACATTTGCGTGTATGATTAGTGTACGATTGAATCAGGGGCGTCACAAAAGGTGCTCTACAGGTGTCTCTGGAGGTACTTGTTGGGTTGGCGTATTTCGAGATTAGGATTTGTCACTCCGATTGTCGGAGAGGTATCTCTGGGCCCACTCGGTAATGCACATCACTATAAGCCTTGCAAGCATTGCAACTAATGAGTTAGTTGCGGGATGATGCATTATGGAACGAGTAAAGAGACTTGCCGGTAACGAGATTGAACTAGGTATTGAGATACCGACGATCGAATATCGGGCAAGTAACATACGGATGACAAAGGGAACAACATATGTTGTTATGCGCTTTGACCGATAAAGATCTTCGTAGAATATGTAGGAGCCAATATGAGCATCCAGGTTCCACTATTGGTTATTGACCGGAGACGTGTCTCGGTCATGTCTACATAGTTCTCGAACCCATAGGGTCCGCACGCTTAAAGTTCAATGACAGTTATATTATGAGTTTATGTGTTTTGATGTACCAAAGGAGTTCGGAGTCCCAGATGAGATCGGGGACTTGACGAGGAGTCTCGAAATGGTCGAGACGTAAAGATCAATATGTTGGACGACTATATTCGAACATCGGAAAGGTTCCGAGTGATTCGAGTATTTTTGGGAGTACCGGGGAGTTACGGGAATTCGTATTGGGCCTTAATGGGCCATACGGGAAAGGGGAGAAAGGCCTCAAAGGGTGGCCGCACCCCTCCCCATGGGCTGGTCCGAATTGGACTAGGGAGGGGGGGCGCCCCCTTCCTTCCTTCTCCTTTTCCCTTCCCTTTCCTTCCCTCCTACTCCTACTACTTGGAAGGGCTCCTAGTTCTACTAGGAAAGGGAAAATCCTACTCCCGATGGGAGTAGGACTCCCCTAGGGCGCGCCATAGAGAGGGCCGGCCCTCCCCCTCCTCCACTCCTTTATATATGGGGGCAGGGGGGCACCCCAAAGACACAACAATTGATCCCTTGGATCTCTTAGCCGTGTGCGGTGCCCCCCTCCACCATAATCCACCTCGGTCATATCGTAGCGGTGCTTAGGCGAAGCCCTACGTCGGTAGAACATCATCATCGTCACCACGCCGTCATTCTGACGGAACTCTCCCTCAAAGCTCGGCTGGATCGGAGTTCGAGGGACGTCATCGAGCTGAACGTGTGCTGAACTCGGAGGTGTCGTATGTTCGGTACTTGATCGGTCGGATCGTGAACACGTACGACTACATCAACCGCGTTGTGCTAACGCTTCCGCTTTCGGCCTACGAGGATACGTGGACAACACTCTCCCCTCTTGTTGCTATGCATCACCATGATCCTGTGTGTTCGTAGGAATATTCTGAAATTACTACGTTCCCCAACAGTGGCATCCGAGCCAGGTTTTATGCATAGATGTCATATGCACGAGTAGAACACAAGTGAGTTGTGGGTAATATAAGTCATACTGCTTACCAGCATGTCATACTTTGGTTCGGCGGTATTGTTGGATTAACCGGCCCGGACCGACATTACGCGTACGCTTACGCGAGACTGGTTCTACCGACGTTCATTGCACACAGGTGGCTGGCGGGTGTCAGTTTCTCCAACTTTAGTTGAACCGAGTGTGGCTACGCCCGGTCCTTGAGAAGGTTAAAACAGCACTAACTTGACAAACTATCGTTGTGGTTTTGATGCGTAGGTACGAACGGTTCTTTCTCAGCCCGTAGCAGGCACGTAAAACTTGCAACAACAAAGTAGAGGACGTCTAACTTGTTTTTGCAGGGCATGGTGTGATGTGATATGGTCAAGACGTGATGAGATATAAGTTGTTGTATAAGATGATCATGTTTTGTTGAAGTTATCGGCAACTGGCAGAAGCCTTATGGTTGTCTCTTTATTGCATAAGATGCAAGCGCCAAATAATTGCTTTACTTTATCGCTATGCGATAGCAATAGTTGCAAGAGCAATAGTTGGCGAGACGACCATGTGACGACACATTGATATAGATCAAGATGATGGAGATTCATGGTGTCATGCCGGTGACGATGGAGATCATGACGGTACTTTGGAGATGGAGATCAAAGGCACAAGATGATGATGGCCATATCATGTCACATATTTTGATTGCATGTGATGTTTATCTTTTATGCATCTTATTTTGCTTAGTACGATGGTAGCATTATAAGATGATCTAAATTTCAAGGTATAAGTGTTCTCCCTGAGTATGCACCGTTGCTACAGTTCATCGTGCCGAGACACCACGTGATGATCGGGTGTGATAAGCTCTACGTTCACATACAACGGGTGCAAGCCAGTTTTGCACACTGCAGAATACTCGGGTTAAACTTGACGAGCCTAGCATATGCAGATATGGCCTCGGAACACTGAGACCGAAAGGTCGAGCATGAATCATATAGTAGATATGATCAACATAGTGATGTTCACCATTGAAAACTACTCCATCTCACGTGATGATCGGACATGGTTTAGTTGATATGGATCACGTGATCACTTAGATGATTAGAGGGATGTCTATCTAAGTGGGAGTTCTTAAGTAATATGATTAATTGAACTTTAATTTATCATGAACTTAGTCCTGATAGTATTTGCATAACTATGTTGTAGATCAATATCGCGATGTAGCTCCCCGTTTATTTTTGATATGTTCCTAGAGAAAAAATAAGTTGAAAAATGTTAGTAGCAATGATGCGGACTAGCTCCGTGATATGAGGATTATCCTCATTGCTGCACAGAAGTATTATGTCCTTGATGCACCGCTAGGTGACAGACCTATTGCAGGAGCAGCAGACGTTATGAACGTTTGACAATGCTCAGTATGATGACTACTTGATAGTTTAGTGCACCATGCTTTACGCTTAGAACCGGGACTTCAAAAATGTTTTGAACGAGGAGCATAGAGATGTTCCAAGATGAATGTAGCAACATTGGATGTGAGAGTATGAGACTCTGAATACTTGCCTCAGAGAGGATAACTCAAACCAGTGAGCATTCAGATGTCTGGGACCAATGCTGGATAAGTGAGTGACTCATAAGAGATAATTGACAAAGTTAGTCACTATCACCAAGTTACTAAACTTCGTGATGAACTATAATATGCAAGGGATAAGAAAACGATTCCCGAGCTCTTCGCGATGCTGAAATCGGCGAAGGTAGAAATCAAGAAAAGCATCAAGTGTTGATGGTTGACAAGACCACTAGTTTCAAGTAAAAGGGCAAGGGAAAGAAAGGGAACTTCAAGAAGAATGGCAAGCAAGTTGTCCACTCCCATGAAGAAGCCCAAAGCTAGACCCAAGCCTGAAACTGGGTCTTCTACTGCAAAGGAAATGGTCACTGGAAGAAACTGCCCTAGATACTTGGTGGATAAGAAGGATGGCATACTTGAACAAAGGTATATTGGATATACATGTTATTGATGTGTACTTTACTAGTGTTCATAGTAACCCCTAGGTATTTGATACCGATTCAGTTGCTATGATTAGTAACTCAAAACAGGAGTTACAAAATGAACAGAGACTAGTTGAGGGAAAAGTGACGATGTGTGTTGGAAGAGATTCCAAGGTTGATAAGATCACCATCGCACACTCCCTTTACCTTCGGATTAGTGTTGAACCTAAAATAAATGTTATTTGGTGTTTGCATTGAGCATAAATATGATGGATCATGTTTATTGCAATACGGTTATTCATTTAAGTCAAAGAATAATTGTGTTCTATTTACATGAATAAAACCTTCTATGGTCATACACTCAATATAAATGGTTTATTGAATCTCGATCGTAGTGATACACATATTCATAATATTGAAGCCAAAAGATGCAAAGTTAATAATGATAGTGCAACTTATATGTGGCACTGCCGTTTAGGTCATATTGGTGTAAAGCGCATGAAGAAACTCCATGCATGGACTTTTGGAATCACTTGATGCTTGCGAACCATGCCTCATGGGCAAGATGACTAAGACTCCGTTCTCCGGAACAATGGAGCGAGCAACAGACTTTGGAAATAATACATACTGATGTATGCGGTCCAATGAGTGTTGAGGCTCGCGCGGGTATCGTTATTTTCTGACCTTCACAGATGATTTGAGCAGATATGGGTATATCTACTTGATGAAACATAAGTCTGAAACATTTGAAAAGTTCAAAGAATTTCAGAGTGAAGTGGAAAATCATCATAACAAGAAAATAAAGTTTCTACGATCTGATCAGAGGCGAATATTTGAGTTACGAGTTTGGTCTTCATTTGAAACAATGTGGAATAGTTACAACTCACGCCACCTGGAACCACACATAATGGTGTGTCCGAACATCGTACTTTATTAGATATGGTGCAATCTATGATGTCTCTTACCGATTTACCACTATCGTTTTGGGGTTATGCATTAGAGACAGCTGCATTCACGTTAAATAGGGCACCATCTAAATCCGTTGAGACGACACCGTATGAACTATGGTTTGGCAAGAAACCTAAGCTGTCGTTTCTTAAAGTTTGGTTGCAATGCTTATGTGAAAAAGTTTCAACCTGATAAGCTCACCCAAATCAGAGAAGTGCGTCTTCATAGGATACCCAAAAGAAACTGTTGGGTACACCTTCTATCACAGATCCGAAGGCAAGATATTGTTGCTAAGAATGGATCCTTTCTAGAGAAGGAGTTTCTCTCGAAAGAAGTGAGTGGGAGGAAAGTTGAACTTGATGAGGTAACTGTACCTTCTCCCAAATTGGAAAGTAGTTCATCACATAAATCAGTTCCAGTGATTCCTACACCAATTAGTGAGGGGGAAAACTTTGTTTTTGCCACTCTAGTTTTTGCCAACTTTGCTTATGCCACTCTAGAATTTGACATCTCACTTTTGCCACTCTTAGCTTTTGACAATACATCACAAATGCCATTCCGTGGCAAAAATGATAATTTTTATTTCACTTTTGCCACTCTTAGCTTTTGACATGTATCACAATTGCCACTCTAATTTTCGTTTTTGCCACAGAATGGCAAAAGTGATATATTGTCAAAAGCTAAGAGTGGCAAAAGTGAAATGTCAAATTCTAGAGTGGCATAAGCAAAGTTGGCAAAAACTAGAGTGGAAAAAACAAAGTTTTCCTTAGTGAGGAAGCTAATGATGATGATCATGAAACTTCAGATCAAGTTACTACCGAACCTCGTAGGTCACAGTCGGGTCCGCACCAGAGTGGTATGGTAATCCTGTTCTGGAAGTCATGTTACTAGACCATGACGAACCTACGAACTATGAGGAAGCGACGATGAGCCCAGATTCCGCAAAATGGCTTGAGGCCATGAAAACTGAGATGGGATCCATGTATGAGAACAAAGTATGGACTTTGATTGACTTGCCCGAGTGAGTCATTGAGAATAAATGGATTCTTCAAGAGGAAGAGACGCTTGATAGTAGTGTTACTATCTACAAAGCTCGAATTGTGCAAAAAGGTTTTCGACAAGTTCAAGGTGTTGACTACGATGAGATTTTCTCACTCGTATCGATGCTTAAAGTCTATCCGAATCATGTTAGCATTGCCGCATTTTATGAAATCTGGCAAATGGATCAAAACTGCATTCCTTAATGGATTTCTTAAAGAAGAGTTGTATATGATGCAACAGAAGGTTTTGTCGAATCCTAAAGGTGCTAAAAAGTGAGCAAGCTCCAGCGATCCATCTATGGACTGGTGCAAGCATCTCGGAGTTGGAATATATGCTTTGAAAGTGATCAAAGCATATGGTTTTATACAGACTTGCGGTGAAGCCTATTTACAAGAAAGTGAGTGGGACACTACAACATTTCTGATAAGTATATGTGAATGACATATTGTTGATCGGAAATAATGTAGAATTTTCTGGAAAGCATAAAGAGTGTTTGAAAGGAGTTTTTCAAAGAAAGACCTCGATGAAGCTACACTATTGAGCATCAAGATCTATAGAGATAGATCAAGACGCTTGATTTTCAATGAGTACATACCTTGACAAGATTTTGAAGTAGTTCAAAATGGAACAGTCAAAGAAGGAGTTCTTGCCTGTGTTGCAAGGTGTGAAGTTGAGTAAAGACTCAAACCCCACGGCAGAAAATAGAAAGAGAATGAAAAGTCATTCCCTATGCCTCAGTCATAGGTTCTATAAAGTATGCTATGCTGTGTACCAGACCTATTGTGTACCTCACCATGAGTTTGGCAAGAGGGTACAATAGTGATCCAGGAGTGGATCACTGAACAGGTCAAAATATCCTTAGTGGAATAAGAAATAGTTTCTCGGCTTGTGATGGACGCCCCCGAAATTTACCGTACACTAATCATACACGCAAATGTGTACGATCAAGATCAAGGACTCACGGGAAGATATCACAACACAACTCTACAAATAAAATAAGTCATACAAGCATCATATTACAAGCCAGGGGCCTCGAAGGCTCGAATACAAGAGCTCGATCATAGACGAGTCAGCGGAAGCAACAATATCTGAGTACAGACATAAGTTAAACAAGTTGCCCTAAGAAGGCTAGCACAAACTGGGATACAGATCGAAAGAGGCGCAGGCCTCCTGCCTGGGATCCTCCTAACTACTCCTGGTCGTCGTCAGCGGAGCACGTAGTAGTAGGCACCTCCGGTGTAGTAGGAGTCGTCGTCGAAGTGGCGTCTGGCTCCTGGGCTCCAACATCTGGTTGCGACAACCAGGTAGAAGGGATAGGGGGAAAAGAGAAAGCAACCGTGAGTACTCATCCAAAGTACGCAAGCAAGGAGCTACACATAGTATGCATTGGTATCAAATGGATAGTATCATATGTGGACTGAACTGCAGAAAGCCAGAATAAGAGGGGGATAGCTAGTCCTTCGAAGACTACGCTTCTGGCAGCCTCCATCTTGCAGCAGTAGAAGAGAGTAGACTGGTAAGTCTCCAAGTAGCATCGCATAGCATAATCCTAACCGATGATCCTCCCCTCGTCGCCCTGTGAGAGAGCGATCACCGGTTGTATCTGGCACTTGGAAGGGTGTGTTATTAAGTATCCGGTTCTAGTTGTCATAAGGTCAAGGTACAACTCCAAGTCGTCCTGTTACCGAAGATCACGGCCTATTCGAAATAGATTAACTTCCCTGCAGGGGTGCACCACATACCCAACACGCTCGATCCCCATTTGCCGGACACACTTTCTGGGTCATGCCCGGCCTCGGAAGATCAACACGTCGCAGCCCACCTAGACAACAAGAGAGGTCAGCACGTCTAAACCTAGCGCAGGGGTCGGCCCATCGCCCTTAGCAAAGACAGACCTACAGAGCACGTTACGTCCAATCCGCGCGCCGCTCAGTCGCTGACGTCACGAAGGCTTCGGCTGATACCACGACGCCGGGATACCCATAACTACTCCCGCGTAGATGGTTAGTGCGTATAGACCAAATGGCCAGACTCAGATCAAATACCCAGATCTCGTTAAGCGTGTTAAGTATCCGCAAACGCCGACCAGGGCAGGCCCACCTCTCTCCTAGGTGGTCTCAACCTGCCCTGTCGCTCCGCCACAAGACCACTCGCGGGCCCTACGAACGACCCGGCTTAATCACATTATCAGTATAAAGATAGTATAAACCGCGATCACCTCGATGATTCACGCTTATAGTATAGCATGGCAACGGACAGGTAGGCCACTGATGATAAACAGCATCTATACTAAGCATACATGGCAGTAATGAAAAAAACAGATAGGCTATGCCAATCAGGAGGATTACGGAATCAGTAAACGATGCTACAGCTACTCTAATCAAGCAGTCTAGAAGAGAGTAGGCGAATCGTGAAAAGTGGGCTTGTGGTCTCGGAAGAGGAGGGTCGTCAACACGAGCGTACGGGTAGAGCGCGTCGGCCCGGCCAGCGAGAGAAAGGGGAAGAAAACAATAAAAAATGCAACATATCATAGTGAGGCATGCATGACAAGTAACGGCTTTAAAAGGTGCCAACGCGGTAGTAGTGATACGTGAAGGGATAAATCCGGAAATATCCCGTGTTTGCTTTCAGACAATAACCGAGTGAATTTCAGGTCCTATAGGACAGGTACGAACGGCGGCGTATCGAATGTCTCGTCGCGACAACTATGACAGAATTTCCATCGAGCTACATTTTTTTATATAATTGAAAGAAACATTTTAATTATCAGAAATTAATTAATTCGAAAACGTTTATTGCGCTCATCATGACGTCAGCGGTCAGCGTTGACCGTTGACCGGTCAAACAAGGCAGTGGGGCCCAACTGTCATTCACTGTTTACCTAATCAAATAATTAAGGCTAATTAACAGTGTTAATTAGATTAACTAACAGGATTAACTAAGTTAATTAATTATCTTAACTAATTAATTATTATTTTTACTATTATTTTTATTCTTTTTTTTAAGTTCCAGGGGGTGGGGCCCCTTTGTCATAGGCCCCAGGGGGCCTAGCGGGTTCGGGCGCTATCGCGGGCGTTGGGCGCTGGGTGCGGGCACAGCCCGAACGGGCGATGGAGCCCCCAGGGTGCGCGGGCGTCCGATGCCGAGCGTCGGAGCGTTTGGCGACGGCCGGGGGCGGCAGCAGACGGCATAGGTCTGGGCGCGACAGGGCTGGAAGGGAGGCCGGCGAGTATCGGCAGCAGCAGCAAATGAAGGGCGCGAGCACCCAGCTGCGGGTGTGGAGGGGGTGGAGGCCGACGCGGGCGCGCGAACGTATAGGGGCGACAAAGCGGGGGCCAGTCGACGATGCTCGTCGGCGGAGCAGCTGCAGCGGGGCTCGGGGGCGGTCGGAGCTCAGCCCGGGAGCGAGGGCCGCGGTGGAGCTGGCGAGGCGCGGGCGCGCAGGTCACGGGGCCGGGCGCGCACGCTGGGCGCGGCCAGCACGAGGTGACCGCGGTCGGCGACGAGACCGGACGAGAGGCGATGGGGGAGAGATGCGGCGAGAGGCGCAGAGGAGAAAGGAGGGGGCGGTTGCTCACTGAGCCCTGCAGTTGTGCGAGAGTGAGCTCGAGGCGGCGGTGGCGATGTTGACGATGAGGACGAGGAAGCAGCGGCTGGCGAGGGGTGGTCGAGGATGGGGGAGGTCGAGGCGGCGTTCGGCGTGTCGCGACGCGGGCACCGGCGAGGGAGGGCACTCCGGGCGACGGCAGTTGGCGAAAGGGGCGCGGAGAGTGCGGGAGGCGCGCCGCGGGCCCGATCCCGCGATGGGGACGGGAAAGGAGTGGGGGGGGGGTGGGTGGCGGCTAGGGTTGCGGGGGGTGAGGGGAGTGGATAAGGAGAGTGAGGTGGGCTGGCCGGTTGGGCCTTGTCTTGCTGGGCCGAAGCCCAGGGGGCAGGGGGTTTTCTCTTTCTTTTTTTTATGTATTTTACTTTCTTTTATTTCTTTTCTTTTCTGTTTTGGCTAATTGTTTGGGCACCAAATGAGTTTTGTAAAATATGAGAGCTGGCCCACAAATCACAGCACAATATATCCTACCACCAAAAACTTGTTTGGGGTAATTATCATTTCATATTTATTTTATATTAATAAAAAGGTTAGTAAATAATGTTTTCAACCACTATTTGAGGTTGTTTAAGTCACTTATCAAATTTCAATAATGTTGTTTACAATTTTATCATAGCCTCTGATTTATCTACTATTTATTGAACATTTTAGTTTTAATATTTGAAAACTTTTATTGTTTGCTTGATTTTGAATTTGAATTCGAATCGGTTTCGAACTAACACGAGATTAGCAACAATAACCGAGGTGATGTGGCATCGTTAACGTGGGATTACTGTAGCCTAATTATTCGGGCGTCACAATTCTCCTCCACTACAAGAAATCTCGTCCCGAGATTTAAGAGGTAGAGAAGGGGAGGCAAAGTCTAGTTACGAAATTCTAACGGACATTCTCGCTCTTGGTTGCTCTTCTCGAAGAGGTCGATCCATTACATTGACGTCTTCATTTCTCCGCTTCAGGTCATCATGGTGAAGTCGTCCTTTTCTTCGGGAACTCCAACGTACTTACGAATAGGTAAGGGGAAGCTCGGCTACGACAGAATGTTTAGGAGGGAAACAATCTGGGGTTAACCCATGAATGAGCATACGATTATCTCTCGATTTGAACATATAAAATACATCAAGAGTAAGGTACGAAGGTACAATAAGAGGTTCCAAGCGGATAGATAGTTGCTCAAAGTCTAAACCAGAGAGAGAAAGGGGTTCAGAGCTGCGAGAGTAAGTATTGCTTCTGATACGAGAATAGAGCACTAGGAAGGTGGCACATGAATTAAATACGAAGCCAAGCGTGAGGAATAACCATTAGAAACAGGGTTGAACAGGAGAGTCAGGTTTCGATCCTGTGGAACTGTGGGTTATGGGCCCACCATGTGGGTTAAAAGTAGGAGCGGTGACATCTTGCATGGTCATGATAGCAAGGCATGTTAGAGGGTAGCCTGTCAGTTATGTAGGCAACAACATCGGTACCAAGGGCGAGGGACAAAGAGAATCATTTTCCTGCTTGTTGAACGAGGCGGACCAATAGGCAAAGTTCTCGTTCATCAATGGCTATCGGAATGCCATCTACAATAGTAATAGGGTCTTGTTGATAGAATTGTACACCGAGGTGCTTACATAAGCAGGAGAATATTACTGGATAGCTCATATAGATCACAAGAAAGGTTAAACCAAACAATGGAAAGAAAAATATGATTATTAGATTAAACAGAACAATGGAAAGGAAAATGTGTGTAAACACATATTCCAAGGGTATATCCTTCCCAAGGTCAAGCAGAGCATGATATCCATGATAGGATATAATGTAGAAAACTCTTTAGGTAAGGGGAGAGAAATTTCATGACATTACCCATACAACGGTGTTTGAATAATTGATAAGAAAATTTAGCATTGTGCTTCAAATGTTCTTATTGAAAATCGAAGTACCACAGACATGCTTCGAGATAGCACTGACATGGTCTTCAAGCAAAGATCAAACTTGGATACACAAAGGATTCATCAGGAACAACATATAGTATAAGTCTTATGGTTTCCTCATGGAAGAATGGTTAACCTTGCTAAATAGGAAACTGATAACAATAGGTCCTCCGGCCAGGTGTGCTAGGATGACATCACCTTACCGATATATAAGGACCAATGTTATAACTCTTGCAAATATGTCCCAACCATCATATCTGACCGAGATTCAGATCTGATTGGTGTTACAATAATTCAGATTCAGGATACCTGAGTAGAAAGGTGCAACACATATTGTCGGGATGACATTGTAAGATTCTCGGGAAATGAACTATGGGAGCGAGTTCCGAAACAAGAGTTCATCATTAAATCAAGGAGAGGTGAGGAGGTGGCTGATTGGCTCAGCGAAAATTCATTGAGATTTTCAAAAGATGGATTTCCACACTTATGTGAACAAGGAGATAACATTTGTCATATCAAATGATATAATGATGTATGCTAGAGTAAAAACATACACAATTAAACATTGGCTGAAAGGTGCACCCGATATATGGGCTTAGGTAGTACGATCAATGTTAGAATGGTGTTTCGATAACCAATGGCCTAAGAATGTATTGTCGACCATTAACTTCAAAGCAATAGGGTTGCTAGAACTTTTGAATTCGCACATCATAGTTCAATTGTCGGTTTTCTGGTTAGAAACAACACGGGGACCAAGGAATGAACGGAAATGGCAAGAAGTATCACATGTACCAAGAATTCATAAAAGGTGGTGAAATTCTCACGACATTCTTGACATAAAAGATGGTAATACTCCAAGGTAAAGAAGAATAATTGCTGGATAGCAAGGATCTCCAGGTATAACACAAAACACGAACAAGTTTGTGTTGGAGGGAAGGCAAGAATGTTGTTGATGAAAACACAAATCATCGATGGGTAAGGATGGTATTTCTCAACACGAATTCAATTGATATCCTGTAAGAGCTCAGAATGTTGATGATGATCACGACGAAATTGTCGAGAGATTTCATGAAGATGTAATCAATCAGCGATGACATCAAATTTGAATGATGAAGCGAAAGGTTATTAGAACCATGGGTACGACACAAACTCGAAATCAAGTTTTCTATTCAAGGAGAAATGATATGACATGGAAGATCGACATAAGATTAGCTTACTGTCGAAATTTGTGCTCCGTGAAGAAGGACCAGGTAGCATAGTTAAATTTTAGCCCAATAATGGTATAGCGGATCAGGCTAGGAATGACTTGAAGGATTATTAAACCCATAAGTAACGAAAATTAATTAGGGTTATCAAACCGGAAATGCGGAATCGGTTCACATATCGGTGTTCTCGGTTGACGACAACCCAGAACCCAGAAAAATTGGAATCGGTGAGATATAACAGTTAATGAAGAACCCATAAGAAGTTATGCAGTTCCATGACATTATCAAGATATCATAGTGTAATACTAGACAGTAGATCAAAGTAAAGGTTGGACGGGTGCAATGATCTGCACAAGACAAGTACTTCGACTTGTCCGAGAAATGGTATTAAGGAGAAAATATGGTCGGAACCATGATTGCAAAGGACCAAACATAGATACAGGACGAACTTATAACAAGGGGATTATTATCATTTACAAGAAGCTTCGATGATAAGTTCCACATCGGTTCCATGGGCATGAACGCAAAGGCTCAAGCTCGACTCCCACTTCTTCAATGCATAACCTTTCATTTTACTTCTCCCTTTTGATGAGGTTGTAGTGTAGAATTTTTATCTGGCGAAACAACAGAAGAGTATGACTCGCGAAAACTTTCGGGTTCATACGGTTTGGGGAAGGCATTGGTTCAACCCATTGAGGCATCTTAGGAGCATATACCACAATTTCAGGAATAAATAACACCATCTCGATAGTAGAGCATGCTGGGGAAAACAGAGGATACAATTTACCAAAGGCATTATGTATCCGAGGAAAGGATCACAAGCTTATAGAATATGAAGGACGCTGTCGGATAAAATCCAACAAAGGATCTGGTGGTCCACAAGGGATCTGATGTGAGCATCAGTACTCAACCAGAGGAAGAAGGAATGCAAGGAGATCAGTTTAAAGAAACAACTGACTAACTCAAATTTCAAATGCAAAGGAATTATCAATTCCAAGACAAGGGATCAGAAGCAATGCTCTGATTAGGGATGGATAAGTTGAATAGCCGTAGAGGTACAATCGATGGCAAAATTTGATTGGTCGAGATCCAGCTCATGTTTAAAATGACGTCTGAGTCGGAAGGATAAATTCCAGGGAACAACTGATGATGGTGTGCATTCACACACATCTTGAATCAAAAGGATCAGAATGACAATCACAAAGGTTTTTAAAGTAATTAGCTAGACCAATGGAATTAACCGGAATGCAAGTATGCAAGAATTCCAAGAACAATAGGCTGTTGAGGATTTTTGAAAGATCAAATAGTATTTCGAAGTCTTTTGCGGGACACAAGAACAACTGGGAATGAGTGGATACTCGATAAGTACGAGAAATTATCTGTAGGGGTATTTCTGGGGCAAGGAACTGCAAGGCAGTAAGCTCAAAGGATTCTCGGAACAACGGAGAGCAGTTTAGGGCATCTTGTAATAACAAGATCAATGGGATTGAATGTAAGAATGGCAGGTGTATGCAGTAATCAATAGGGATATAAAAGTGGTATGGAATTTTCAAAGGCGGTGGGTACGAGTGCCTCGGGAGAACATCGTAGAGTAACCTCGGAATCTTCTGGTGCAACAGACGATCATCAGTAATAAGGTGCTCTACGGATGAAAGTGATCACGAGATCCTAATGTTAGAGTTAGCAAAACCATTCAACCCGAATAGAAGAGAGATCAGAGTCCCAGAGTATAGATGAGGAATAAAAGATCCTAATACCAGCCAATGGCGACGTGGGCCCGTAAGCCGCACAGCCATGTTAGTAAAAACTTTTTTTAATGACTAGACTCAACTTTGGCCAAGGAGTTTGGAAGGAGGATTCCTACAGGCAGTCGGCTCTGATACCAACTTGTGACGCCCCCGATTCAATCGTACACTAATCATACACGCAAACGTGTACGATCAAGATCAGGGACTCACAGGAAGATATCACAACACAACTCTACAAATAAATAAGTCATACAAGCATCATATTACAAGCCAGGGGCCTTGAGGGCTCGAATGCAAGAGCTCGATCATAGGCGAGTCAGCGAAATCAACAATATCTGAGTACAGACATAAGTTAAACAAGTTTTCCTTAAGAAGGCTAGCACATATTGGGATACACATCGAAAGAGGCGCAGGCCTCCTGCCTGGGATCCTCCTAAACTATTCCTGGTCGTCGTCAGCTGCCTGCACGTAGTAGTAGGCACCTCCCGAGTAGTAGCAGTCGTCATCGACAGTGGCGTCTAGCTCCTGGACTTCAACATCTGGTCGCAACAATTGAATATAGAAAGGGGAAAAAGGTGAGAAAAGTAACCGTGAGTACTCATCCAAAGTACTCGCAAGCAAGGAGCTACACTACATATGCATTGGTATCAATGAAAGGGGGTAGTATATGTGGACTGAACTGCAGAATGCCGGAATAAGAGGGGGATAGCTAGTCCTATCGAAGACTACGCTTCTGGCCACCTCCATCTTGCAGCATGTAGAAGAGAGCAGAAGGTAAGTTCGCCAAGTAACATCGTGTAGCATAATCCTACCCGGCGATCCTCTCC
>NW_024111523.1:0-25283 GCF_003073215.2 Triticum urartu | reverse complement strand
TACATATGGATCTGAATGTTTCAGACCCGTTGACTAAAACCTCTCTCACAAGCATAACATGATCAAACCCCAGAACTCATTGAGTGTTAATCACATGGTGATGTGAACTAGATTATTGACTCTAGTAAACTCTTTGGGTGTTAGTCACATGGCAATGTGAACTATGATTGTTAATCACATGGTGATGTGAACTAGAGTATTGACTCTAGTGCAAGTGGGAGACTGTAGGAAATATGCCCTAGAGGCAATAATAAATTAGTTATTATCATGTTTCCCTGTTCATGATAATCTTTTATTATCCATGCTAGAATTCTATTGATCGGAAACTCAGATACATGTGTGGATACATAGACAACAACGTGTCCCTAGTGAGCCTCTAGTAGACTAGCTCGTTGATCAAGGATGGATATGGTTTCCTAGCCATATACATGAGTTGTCATATGATAACGGGATCACATCATTAGGAGAATGATGTGATGGACAAGACCCAAACTATAAACGTAGCATATGACCATGTCAAGTTTATTGCTATCGTTTTCTGCATGTCAGTTATATGTTATTATGACCATGAGATCATGCAACTCACTGACACCGGAGGAGTACCTTGTGTATACCAAACGTCGCAACGTAACTGGGAGACTATAAAGGTGCTCTACAGGTATCTCTGAGGGTGTCTATTGAGTTGGCATGGATGAAGACTGGGATTTGTCACTCCGTATGACGGAGAGGTATCTCAGGGCCCACTCGGTAATACAACATCATAGTAAGATTGCAAGCAATGTGACTAATGGGTTAGCCATGGAATCTTGTATTACGGAACGAGTAAAGAGACTTGCCGGTAACGAGATTGAACTAGGTGTGGAGATACCGACCATCAAATCTTGCGCAAGTAACATACCGACAGACAAAGGGAACTACATACGGGATTGTCTGGATCCTTGACATTGAGGTTTGACCGATAAGATCTTCGTAGAATATGTAGGAACCAATATGGGCATCCAGGTCCCGCTATTGTTTATTGACCTTAGAGGTGTCTCGGTCAGGTCTGCATAGTTCTCGAACCCGCAGGGTCTACACACTTAACGTTTGGTGATGATATCACTACTAGGGAAAAGCTTATAGGCAGACGATTACTAGTAGTTGATGTCTACTACGCAACCTTCTTCTTGTAGACGTTGTTGGGCCTCCAAGTGCAGAGGTTTGTAGGACAGTAGCAAATTTCCCTCAAGTGGATGACCTAAGGTTTATCAATCCGTGGGAGGCGTAGGATGAAGATGGCCTCTCTCAAACAACCCTGCAACCAAATACAAAGAGTCTCTTGTGTCCCCAACACACCCAATACAATGGTAAATTGTATAGGTGCACTAGTTCAGCGAAGAGATGGTGATACAAGTGCAACATGGATGGTAGATATAGGTTTTTGTAAACTGAAAATATAAAAACAGCAAGATAACTAATGATAAAAGTGAGAACAAACGGTATTGCAATGCGAGGAAACAAGGCCTAGGGTTCATACTTTCACTAGTGCAAGTTCTCTCAACAATAATAACATAATTGGATCACATAAATATCCCTCAACATGCAACAAGAGTCACTCCAAAATCACTAATAGAAGAGAACAAACGAAGAGATTATGGTAGGGTACGAAACAACCTCAAAGTTATCCTTTCCAATCAATCCATTCGGCTAGTAAAATAAGAGCCACAAACAGCCCTAGAGTTCGTACTAGAATAACACCTTAAGACACAAATCAACCAAAACCATAATGTCACCTAGATACTCCAATGTCACCTCAAGTATCCGTGGGTATGATTATACGATATGCATCACACAATCTCAGATTCATCTATTAAACCAACACATAGAACCTCAAAGAGTGCCCCAAAGTTTCTACCGGAGAATCAAGACAAAAACGTGTGCCAACCCCTATGCATAGGTTCATGGGCGGAACCGCAAGTGATCACCAAACACACATCAAGTGAATCACGTGATATCCCATTGTCACCACAGATACGCACGGCAAGACATACATCAAATGTTCTCAAATCATTAAAGACTCAATCCGATAAGATAACTTCAAAGGGAAGACTCAATCCATTAAAAGAGAGTAGAGGGGGAGAAGAAACATAAGATCCAACTATAATAGCAAAGCTCGCGATACATCAAGATCGTGCCAAACCAAGAACACGAGAGAGAGAGAGAGAGATCAAACACATAGCTACTGGTACATACCCTCAGCCCCGGGGGTGAGTCCCGAGAGGTTTTTGGTGGCTACAGAGGCTTGCGGCGGCGGAACTCCAGATCTATTCTGTTCCCCGATGTTTTAGGGTATATGGATATATATAGGAGGAAGAAGTACGTCAGGGGAGCCACGAGGGGCCCACGAGGGTGGAGGGCGCGCCCCCTACCTCGTGGCACCCTCGTTTCTTTCCTGACATGCACTCCAAGTCTATCAGGTAGCTTTCCTTCCAAAAATAACTTCTCCAAAAGGTTTCATTCCGTTTCGACTCCGTTTGATATTCCTTTTCTTCGAAACACTGAAACAAGGGAAAAACAGGAACTAGAAATGGGCTCTGCGTTAATAGGTTAGTCCCAAAAATAATATAAAAGTGTTTAATAAAGCCCATAAACATCCAAAACAGATAATATAATAGCATGGAAAAATCAAAAATTATAGATACGTTGGAGACGTATCAGTAGTGTGGGTTTATACCCCTCGCTACTACTACTTACTAGTAGCACGGGTGTTAACCCCTTGATGACGCACAAACATGTGACGTGTACCCTCGACGCCGGGGGAGATATACCGCAGCTCACATCGAAGGAGACCTAACCGACAACGTGATACGGAGGACAGTCGGCATGCGCTTTTGCAGACCCGAAACCCCACACCTCGGGAGGGACCCCGTCAGGTAGTGCGGTGGCTATGGGCTGCCCAAGGTCGATTCGCTTTCCCCTAGGGCCTCGAGATTCGCAGCTCTCAAACACGAAGAACAGCAAAGAACGAGAGAGAAAAAGAGTGGAGAGATAAAACGTAGATTGAAAAAGTAGTATATTGATTTGTTCGATTGTGTGTTGTTTCAATCGGCCGTCACCCCCAACATATATAAGAGGCGGCCGGACTTCCAGTACAAGTAAAGGATTAATCTAGGCTTTCCTTACAAGAAAATTACATCAATTCACGTCCTACAGTTCTAGTTTCACTCCAACTCGGATTAAGCCTGAATCTGTCCCATACTTCTACCCTACTTCTTGCGCGGGCCGTGGAAATCGCATACTACCTCAGATGGAGTCGAGTTCAACATCAAACTTGTCCGCCTCGATGATCCGCATAATGCAACGCAAGGCACTTCTCCTTTTAAGGCCATCTCTACGACTTTTAGGTCCCATCTTTAAATGTTGGTCGATTCAATTATGCAGTTTTCTGAACTGTCTGAGTCTTGTAACAATTTTGCAGGCCATATACTATCTCCGACGATGATGACTCCAAAAGCAAAGTTCACCATTTCGACAACATGCACAACTTCCCTGTAGAATACTTTTCCATCCGAGGTCATCTGAATAACCTTTCGAGCCCATCTCCCACTTCTGGTCGGATTGACTTTGACAGCCTCCACTTTCCAGGCCAGCAAGGTTTCCACCCCGGCATGGTTTCCACACCGGCAAGGTTTCTACCCCGGCAAGGTTTTTCCCCGGCAAGCTTTCACACTGGCAAGCTTCCACGCCAGCAAGCTTTTCCTGCCAACAAGATTTCCACGCCGGCAAGCTTTCATTGTGCCGGCAAGCTTCTTACTCGGCCGGCAAGCTTCATTCAGCCGGGAAAGGCCGAATAATTCACGCACGTATCAGACATCACTGATGTCTACTACACAACCTTCTTCTTGTAGACGTTGTTGGGCCTCCAAGTGAAGAGGTTTGTAGGACAATAGCAAATTTTCCTCAAGTGGATGACCTAAGGTTTATCAATCCGTGGGAGGTGTAGGATGAAGATGGTCTCTCTCGAACAACCCTGCAACCAAATACAAAGAGTCTCTTGTGTCCCCAACACACCCAATACAATGGTAAATTGTATAGGTGCACTAGTTCGGCGAAGAGATGGTGATACGAGTGCAATATGGATGGTAGATATAGGTTTTTGTAATCTGAAAATATAAAAACAGCAAGGTAAGTAATGATAAAAGTGAGAACAAACGGTATTGCAATGCGTTGAAACAAGGCCTAGGGTTCATACTTTCACTAGTGCAAGTTCTCTCAACAATAATAACATAATTGGATCATATAAATATCCCTCAACATGCAACAAAGAGTCACTTTAAAGTCACTAATAGCAGAGAACTAACGAAGAGATTATGGTAGGGTACGAAACCACCTCAAAATTATCCTTTCTGATCGATCTATTCAAGAGTCCGTAGTAAAATAACATGAAGCTATTCTTTCTGTTCGATATATCATAGAGTTCATAGTAGAATAACACATTAAGACACAAATCAACCAAAACCCTAATGTCACCTAGATACTCCAATGTCACCTCAAGTATCCGTGGGTATGATTATACGATATGCATCACACAATCTCAGATTCCTCTATTCAACACTGGTAGAAAAAGGGCCTATAGTCCCGGTTCGTAAGGGCCTTTAGTCCCGGTTCCTGAACCGGGACTAAAGTGTCGGTACTTATGCCCCGACCCTTTAGTCCCGGTTCAATCCAGAACCGGGACTGATGGTCGTCCACGTGGGCAGTGCGCAGAGCCCAGTCAGGAGACCCTTTGGTCCCGGTTGGTGGCACCAACCGGGACCAATAGGCATCCACGCGTCAGCATTTCTGTGGCTGGGGTTTTTGTTTTTTTTGAAAGGGGGTGGGTCGGGGGTTTTGGGGGGTTAATTTAGGTGTTTCATATATTGTGTTAGCTAGCTATAATTAATAGAGAGAAGTGTCCTCTCTTATGTCCGTGCTTGGTCGACGCTACGTACTATACATACGTATAGAGAGGACTAGACACGCTGGCTAGCTAGTAAGCAAACGAAGGAAACAGAAGATCGTCATGAACATATATGCATACGGATTGAAGTGATATCGACCACCTCTCCTTCTCCGAGAGATTGGTCGAACAACAAGTTCTAATATATCTATCTGACACTACCGGCTACATATATACAATAATTATCTCTTACAAATATAATCATACGGACTCAGGGTCCACATAGAATTCTCCGTCTTCAGGGATCACGTGGTCAAGAAAGAATGCCGCCAATTCCTCTTGAATTGCTCGCATGCGAGCTGGTGCTAGGAGTTCATCCCGCTTCCGAAACATCTAATTTGAAGAAGGGGGTCAATACATATATATATGAATGAATGAAACTCAACACAAATGATGGTAATAAAATAAAATTGTGAATGTTGTTATTTACGTACTTCATATTGTTCGTTAGAGTACCCGCCCCGCTCACAGGTCGTGTGGCGGATGGACTCACAGATGTAGTATCCACAGAACTCATTCCCTTGTTCCTGCCACAACCACTTTACAAGAAATGAAGGTCAATCAAACTGATAAGCAAGAATGCTAAATGGTATTGAAGAAACTAGCGCTTGAATCACTAGGAGATGCGCGGAACATGCTACTATAGTACTTACTTTTGGGTGTCTAAATTCCAGCTCCTTCGGCAGTCCCGGAACTGTTTTGGTGAATTTTCTCCAAACCCTGCTGGACAAAGAAAACAATTACTTGATATCAGGAAATGAACAAAGTTGCTGATATGGTGGATAATGATCAATTTAACTTACTTCTGGAGTATTTCAGTCATGTCTGCATAGTCCTGGGGATCTTTTCGTTTTGAGTCTAAGACGGTTACTAGTCCCCGCTCAAGCTTAATCTCTAGGAGAATATAGTGGAAACTGCACACGCATGCATAACTCATGAATTACATTACTATAACCTTGACTAATATATAAGGGAAACCGAATACGCACAAGACAGTAACACTCACCTGAAGTTGTAAGGAAAGAGTATTATATCTTTGTTTTGATTTATTACGAACGATCGTAGCAAGTTGGCCTCGGTAGCTGCGGCATGAAGTTTAACCTGAGTTGCATCTATGGGATATGTGTTAATGAACCCAATATCACCGACTTGTCTTTTCTTCAATTCGGCGATCTTCAATCTGCATAATATAGTGAGGATGATTATAAATACATGCAATGAAAGAGCTAAGCTATATAGAGAAACTTAATGACAGAAGTAGTACTACTTACAGACAGTAGCAGGCGACCGTTGTTTTATCGAGGGCCAATTGATTGAAAAACTGATAGAACTCCTCAAATGGAACAGGCAACAGATCAATTCTAACGAGGTCATGCTCCTTTTTAACTTTCACATACAAAGTACTCCTCCCCCTAGAGTCTCTGCAGATTTTCAAGTACCAATCATGCAATCTTCGCATCATCGTTGATAGAGATCTTTCATCTTTGACGAGAGGCTTCCCGTACTCGTATCTTTGTATCTGCATGTCCATGGGTTCATAATGTACTTCGTCGGGCAGGTAATCTGCAAGATTGCTATAACCGGGCACCATCCTCGGATCATTAGCGACGTTGTGGCTAGGCACCTTGAGCGGGGGGCACGATTGCTTCGCTTGTTCGCCGAGCTGGGCAATTTGTTTCCCAGCTCGTCGTTCTTTCAGCCTTTGATCACTGACAGTACTTCCCGACCGCTCCGCTTCGGCAAATTCCTTTCCAATAATGCGGTCATAGTTTCCTTTCGGCGGATCAGACTTCGGTGGTTTTGTCAGGGCAGCCAGAGTGCGCTTCACTTTCACCCGATCTACCTTCTCCTCCGGAGGTGGATGTTTCTTTGCTTTCACCCCTTCAAAGAATTTCTTCACTTCTTCTCCGCGCGATCTCGGTGTTCTCCTCCAGGGTCCTCTCATATGGTAACTTCTCTGGAGTCTTCAGAGAAGGACCGAATCTGTATGTCCTCCCGCCTCTGGTTGTACTGCTAGACGCCGACCGAGTAGACATAGAGGTTGTCTTCTTTACTTGCTTAAGAGGCGGAGGAGAAGGACTACGACGCGCCGGAGCAGCTGGAGCGGCGGCAGGTCTCTTCCGCCCTTGCTGACGAGGCGGAGAAGGAGGAGGCTGGCTGCTCGGGCGCGTCGGCACAGGCGGAGAAGGAGGCGGAGTGCCGCCACGCGCCGGAAGGAGCCCGGCCGAGGGCCCTGTCAAGCTGGAGGTCCTCAAATCCCTCCGTTATCTCATCCACCATCACCCTAGCATATCCTTCTGGAATCGGCCGGCAGTGAAAAGTTGCGCCGGGTTCAGTAGGATAAACAGAGCCAACAGCCGCCTTGACCTTCAAATTCATCCATTGCGTCATAAGGTGGCAATTTTGAGACTCCGTTATAGCATCCACGGGATAGCTGGCAGGAGCCGTCAAGGCATGCTCCGGCTGAAGCAGCTCGGTGGAAGCCACGCTGCTTCTGCGCTGAGATGGCGGGGTAGCTTCGGGGGAGGCTTCGGCAGTACGTTTGCTGCGATTTGCTTCTCGTTCCTCTATCGCGTCTACCCTTGCTTGCAGCGCCTGCATTTGGGTCTGCTGCACTTTTTTCCTCCTCTCATGGGATTTTTAACCGCCTGCGTCCGGAAACCCAACCTTCCACGGAATGGAGCCTGGCGTGCCTCGTGTCCGTCCAGGGTGCTCAGGATTCCCGAGGGCCATTGTGAGCTCGTCGTTCTCTCTGTCTGGAAAGAACGTCCCTTCCTGCACTGCTTCGATATACTGCTTAAGCTTACTGACTGGTATGTCCATTTGATCGTTCGCCCAAATACACTTCCCTGTTACAGGGTCCAAGGTTCCACCAGCCCCGAAGAACCAAGTCCTGCAACGGTATGGCCAGTTAATTGTCTCTGGTTCGATCCCTTTATGAACCAGATCATTCTCAGTCTTGGACCACTTAGGCCGGGCTACGAGGTAGCCACCTGACCCCGTGCGATGGTGAAGCTTCTTCTTCGCAGCATTTTGCTTATTTTCCGCCGACATCTTCTGACTCTTTTCCGATGTCTTGTGGGCCACAAATGCGGGCCAGTGATCTCTGATCTTCTCATATCTGCCGTTGAATTCTGGTGTCTCATTATTTTCGACAAACTTATTCAGCTCTTTCTTCCACCTCCTGAATAGTTCTGCCATCCTCTTCAGAGAAAAAGACTTGATTAATTTCTCTTTAACTGGGTTCTCTGGATTATCCTCAGGCGGTAGGGTGAAATTTGACTTCAGCTCAGTCCAAAGATCATTTTTCTGCATATCATTGACATAAGACACCTCAGGGTCTTCTGTAGCCGGCTTAAACCATTGCTGGATGCTTATCGGGATCTTGTCCCTAACCAGAACCCCGCACTGAGCAACAAATGCGCTCTTTGTCCGGAGGGGTCAATAGGTTGGCCGTCGGGCGCGATTGCTATGATCTCAAACTTTTCATCCGAGCTCAACTTTTTCTTCGGGCCTCGTCTCTTTACCGAAGTTGTGCTCGATCTGGAGGGCTGGAAAAAAGAACAAAGACTTAATTAATATGTGTACATACCAAAACAATGAATGCATCAATCAGCTAGTCAGCATAGGCTTAACTAATATATATACCTAGCCGGACTCGGTTCGGTCACCGGAGCCGTCATCACGGTCTCCTTCTTGCACCGGCATTGGGTCACCGGAGCCGTCCTCATGTTCTTCTTCTTGCACCGGCATTAGGCCACCATAGCCACCAACGATATGGCATCACTTCCTTCTACGATTATGTCCCTCAACAACGCTTCTTTTGTTGCTTCGTCTAGGGCGGTGTCCATAGTTTCTACAAATATTCACAACATGGCAATTATTATTCAAACATGACAAATGGATATATTAGTGCCAAAGTAGAACTAGCTACCTAATCATAGTAAGCTATCGGGAGGGGGTATATATCGACAACGACGACACTACATCTATGTCCCTCGACGACCCTCGTTCCCGATAAAAAAAGAGGAAGAAGAAGAAAAAAAGAGGAGAAGAAAGAATAGAGGAGAAGATACCCTCAAACCCTCGCAATCCCACGACCCTGGAACCCTCGACCCCTAGACGACCCTCTTCTTCCTCTCATGTTCGAGAGGATCGCCGAGGGGTCGGGAGGTTGCCTAGTGTCAAAGGATTCAACAAAACCATGTCTTCAACATTAGGCGAAAGTAACATGTGCATGATGGTACGAAGCTCTTCAAAGTTGTTCTGGAATGGAGTCCCAGATAGGATAATTCACTTTTTGGTACAAAGTTCAGAAAGAGCCTTCCGAATATCGCATATTTGGAAGGCCTTTGCTGAATTCGTACAAAAGGGGATTATTCTATCCGGGACTCCATTCCAGAACAACTTTGCAGAACTTCGATACCAACATGCCCTGGTTACTTCCGGCTAATGATGAAGGCATTGGATTTCTTCAATACTTTGACACTAGGAAACCTCTCTCGAGACCCCTCGGCGATCCTCGACCCCTCGAACCCTCGACGACCCTGGAACCCTCGACCCCTAGACGACCTCTTCTTGCTCTCATGTTCGAGAGGATCGCCGAGGGGTCGGGAGGTTGCGTAGTGTCAAAGGATTCAACAAACCATGTCTTCATCATTAGGCGAAAGTAACATGTGGATGATGGTACGAAGCTCTTTCAAAGGTTGTTCTGGAACGGAGTCCCAGATAGGATAATTCGCTTTTTGGTACCAAAGTTCAGAAAGAGCCTCCACGAATATCGCTATTTGGAAGGCCTTTGCTGAATTCGTTACAAAAAGGCGGATTATTCCTATCCGGGACTCCCATTCCAGAACAACTTTTGCAGACTTCGTACCAACATGCCCTGTTACTTCCGGCTAATGATGAAGGCATGGATTTCTTCAATACTTTGACACTTGGAAACCTCCTCGACCCCTCGGCGATTCCTCCGAACCCCCTTCGACCCTCGACGACCCTGGAACCCTCGACCCATAGACGACCCTCTTCTTCCTCTCATGTTCGAGAGGATCGCCGAGGGGTCGGGAGTTGCCTAGTGTCAAAGGATTCAACAAAAACCATGTCTTCATCATTAGGCGAAAGTAACATGTGGATGATGGTATGAAGCTCTTCAAAGTTGTTCTGGAACGGAGTCCCAGATAGGATAATTCGCTTTTTGGTACAAAGTTCAGAAAGCCTTCCGAATATCGCTATTGGAAGGCCTTTGGCTGAATTCGTACCAAAAGGCAGGATTATTCTATCCGGGACTCCATTCAGAACAACTTTGCAGAACTTCGTACCAACATGCCCTGGTTACTTTCCGGCTAATGATGAAGGCATGGATTCTTCAATACTTGACACTAGGAAACCTCTCTCGACCCCTCGGCGATCCTCGACCCCTCGAACCCTCGACGACCCTGGAACCCTCGACCCCTAGACGACCCTCTTCTTCCTCTCATGTTCGAGAGGATGCCGAGGGGTCGGGAGGTTGCCTAGTGTCAAAGGATTCAACAAAACCATGTCTTCATCATTAGGCGAAAGTAACATGTGCATGATGGTACGAAGCTCTTCAAAGTTGTTCTGGAACGGAGTCCCAGATAGGATAATTCGCTTTTTGGTACAAAGTTCAGAAAGAGCCTTCCGAATATCGCTATTTGGAAGCCTTTGCTGAATTCGTACCAAAAAGCGGATTATTCTATCCGAGACTCCATTCCAGAATAACTTTGCAGAAGTTCGTACCAACATGCCCTGGTTACTTCCGGCTAATGATGAAGGCATGGATTTCTTCAATACTTTGACACTAGGAAACCTCTCTCGACCCCTCGGCGATCCTCGACCCCTCGAACCCTCGACGACCCTGGAACCCTCGACCCCTAGACGACCCTGCTGGAACCTCTCATGTTCGAGAGGATCGCCGAGGGGTCGGGAGGTTGCCTAGTGTCAAAGGATTCAACAAAACCATGTCTTCATCATTAGGCGAAAGTAACATGTGCATGATGGTACGAAGCTCTTCAAAGTTGTTCTGGAACGGAGTCCCAGATAGGATAATTCGCTTTTTGGTACAAAGTTCAGAAAGAGCCTTCTGAATATCGCTATTTGGAAGGCCTTTGCTGAATTCGTACCAAAAGGCGGATTATTCTATCCGGGACTCCATTCCAGAACAACTTTGCAGAACTTCGTACCAACATGCCCTGGTTACTTCCGGCTAATGATGAAGGCATGGATTTCTTCAATACTTTGACACTAGGAAACCTCTCTCAACCCCTCGGCGATCCTCGACCCCTCGAACCCTCGACGACCCTGGAACCCTCGACCCCTATACGACCCTGCTGGAACCCTCGACCCTCGAACCTATAGAACCCTCGAACCATCGACCCTGAAACCCTCGACCCTTGACCCCTTAACGACCCTCGACCCTCTACCCTAGTTCCCGACCCTCGACCCCTCGAAGAGGAGAAATAAATAAGAATAAGAAAAAAGAAGAAAAAGAAGAGGAGAAGGAAGAAAGGAATAGTGGAGAAGAAGAAAAATAGAATATTTCTTTCTTCCTTCTCTCTTCTTTTTCTTATTTTTCTTCTTCTTATTTATTTCCTCCTCTTCTTTTCCTCTCCTCTTCTTCTTTCTTTCCTCTTCTTATTTTCTTCTTTCCTATCCTTCTTTTTCTAAAATTGTAACTTTTGCATATATAAAACTTTTCTAAAATTGTAACTTTCTATATAAAACTTCCTATGGGAGGGGAGAAGATCGAAGAAAAAAAAGAAGAAAAAAAGAGGAGAAGAAGAAAGGAATAGAGGAGAAGAAGAAAAAATAGAATTTTTTTTCTATTTTTTCTTCTCTCCTCTATTCCTTTCTTCTTCCTCTTCCTTTTCTTCCTCTCCTCGTCTTCTCCTTTCTTCTCTCCTTCTTTCTACTTATTTTCCTTTCCTTTTTTACTTTCCTCTCCACTAACATAAAATGCACTAACCTAAAATGCAACAAACATAAATGCACTAAAGAGGCTCAACTAACCTAAAATCAGTGATAAAATGCACTAACCTAAAATCGATATCTACTAACAACTTAAAAAATTAATACATATATGAAAAAATGCATATATGAAAAAAAACATTCATCAATATCATCAACAGAAAAAAAACATCATCATAATCAACATCAACATCACATCATCATATCATCCCTAAAGGGCGCCGGCGCGGGGCGACGACGCGGGGCGACGACGTACGGGCTCGGGGCGGCGACGGGGCGGGGCGGGGCGACGGCGGCGGGCGCGGGGCGACGGCGCGGGGTGACGACGGGCTCGGGGCGGCGGCGACGACGACGAATGGCCTGGGGGCGTCGGGGCGAATGGGAGCGGTTCGTGCTACGACCCGGGACTAATGCTCCCTTTAGTCCCGGTTGGTGCGACGAACCGGGACCAAAAGCCAATTTTCGGCAGCCGAAAGGGCGAGAAGCGAAGGCCATTGGTCCCGGTTGGTGGCACCAATCGGGACTAAAGGGGGGCAATGGTCACGGTTGGTGCCACGAAATGTGACCAATGCCCCCTTTAGTCCCGGTTGGTGCCACCAACCGGGACCAATGGCCTTGTGCTGCATCGCTAGTTGAAGTTTAGTCCCACATCGCTAGCTGAATGGCGCCGGCACTTGTTTATAAGCGCTGCTGTGCCTCCCCATTCGAGCTCCTCTCTAATGCAGGCTTTCGGGCCTAAACTTGTTACTGCCTGTGGGCCTATTGGGCCTCTACGGGTCTGAATCCTGGCCCATGTAGGGTTTCTTGTCGTATTCAGGCCGTGGAGGCCCAGTAGGTGGCATTTTTGTGGTTTTTTCTTTTTTATTTCTACATTTTTTTGGTTTTTTATTTTTTTATTTCTACTTAAAACTAAATACTTAACGTTTTTTAGTGATTTCTTTTTGCTTTTAGGTCACAAAACTTATAAACTTTCTGTTAGTGCCATTAGTTTTAAATTTTGAATAGTTTAAATTTGAATTTTTAAAAATTTGTGTGAATCACTAGTTTATGAATAACTTTACTATAAAAATAGAATTTTTTTCTATTTATTTTTTATTTATACTTACAACTAAATACTTATAGTTTTTTAGTGATTTCTTTTTTATTTTAGGTCACAAAAATTATAAACTTTCTGTTAGTGCCATTAGTTTTAAAATTTTGAATAGTTTAAATTTGAATTTTATAAAATTTGTGTGAATCACTAGTTTATGAATAACTTTACTATAAAAATAGAATTTTTTTTCTTCTTTGCTATTTATTTTTTATTTATACTTACAATTAAATACTTATAGTTTGATTTTAGGTCACAAAAATTATATTCTTTTTGCTATTGAAGAATATTATAGTTTTATTTTAGTTGATCATAACATAATATTTTAATTGATTGTTTTTATTTTCATAAAAGTTTTGTAGTTCATTCTGTTTGCTATTAATTCATTATTTGAGCTAAATGACTCTGAGATTGGAAAGCATTTCAAAATGAACTCTGAAAAGGTTGAAAGTTGGCATGGTATCATAATTTCACCCACATAGCATGTGCATGTCTAAAACGGACAATGGTAGCTTGTTCGTCTGTTACAAATTTGGCATGGTATCATCATAATAGTTGCGGGAGAAAGTCTTCACTTTTTCTTCGCTTGTGTCATTTGCTTATTGCGCCGTTACCATGGATAATCTTCATTGTTTATCAGGATGCTTGGGTCAGCCTTGACATTGAAGGGAGGAATTTCATGAAACTTTTCATAATCTTCAGACATGTCTGTCTTGCCGTCCACTCCCAGGATGTCCCTTTTTCCTGAAAGAACTATGTGGCGCTTTGGCTCATCGTACGATGTATTCGCTTCCTTATCTTTTCTTTTTCTCGGTTTGGTAGACATGTCCTTCACATAGATAACCTGTGCCACATCATTGGCTAGGACGAACGGTTTGTCAGTGTACCCAAGATTTTTCAGATCCACTGTTGTCATTCCGTACTGTGGGTCTACCTGTACCCCGCCGCCTAACAGATTGACCCATTTGCATTTAAACAAAGGGACCTTAAAATCAGGTCCGTAGTCAAGTTCCCATATGTCCACTATGTAACCATAATATGTGTCCTTTCCGCTCTCGGTTGCTGCATCAAAGCGGACACCGCTGTTTTGGTTGGTGCTCTTTTGATCTTGGGCGATCGTGTAAAATGTATTCCCATTTATCTTGTATCCTTTGTAAGTCAATACAGTCAAAGATGGTCCCCTGGACAACAAGTACAACTCATCACAAACAGTGTTGTCACCTCTGAGACGTGTTTCCAACCAACTGCTGAAAGTCCTGATGTGTTCACATGTAATCCAGTCGTCGCACTGCTCCGGGTGTTTGGAGCGCAGACTGTTCTTGTGTTCATCGACATACGGGGTCACCAAGGTAGAGTTCTATAGAACTGTGTAGTGTGCTTGAGACCAAGAATATCCGTCCCTGCATATTATTGAGTCTCTTCCAAGAGTGCCTTTTCCAGTCAGTCTCCCCTCATACCGCGATTTAGGGAGACCTATCTTGTTAAGGCCAGGAATGAAGTCAACACAAAACCCGATAACATCCTCTGTTTGATGGCCCATGGAGATGATTCCTTCTGCCCTAGCGCGGTTACGGACATATTTCTTTAGGACTCCCATGAACCTCTCAAAGGGGAACATATTGTGTAGAAATACGGGCCCCAGGATGACAATCTCGTCGACTAGATGAACTAGGACGTGCGTCATGATATTGAAGAAGGATGGTGGGAACACCAGCTCAAAACTGACAAGACATTGCGCCACATCACTCCTTAGCCTTGGTACGATTTCTGGATCGATCACCTTCTGAGAGATTGCATTGAGGAATGCACATAGCTTCACAATGGCTAATCGGACATTTTTCGGTAGAAGCCCCCTCAATGCAACCGGAAGCAGTTGCGTCATAATCACGTGGCAGTCATGAGACTTTAGGTTCTGAAACTTTTTCTCTGGCATATTTATTATTCCCTTTATATTCGACGAGAAGCCAGTCGTGACCTTCATACTGAGCAGGTATTCAATGAAGATTTCTTTCTCTTATTTCGTAAGAGCGTAGTTGGCAGGACCTTTATACTGCTTCGGAGGCATGCTGTCTTTTTCGTGCAAATGTTGCAGGTCCTCTCGTGCCTCAGGTGTATCTTTTGTCTTCCCATACAAGCCCAAGAAGCCTAGCAGGTTCACGCAAAGGTTCTTCGTCACGTGCATCACGTCGATTGAGGAGCGGACCTCTAGGTCTTTCCAGTAGGGTAGGTCCCAAAATATAGATTTCTTCTTCCACATGGGTGCATGTCCCTCAGCGTCATTCGGAACAGCTAGTCCACCGGGACCCTTTCCAAAGATTACGTAGTGTAAATCATTGACCATAGCAAGCACGTGATCACCGGTGCTCTCAACTTCCCATCTTTCTTTCGGTTCTCACTGTGCCATCGCATCAACTTGGCATGCTCTTCGTTTCTGAATAGACATTTCAACCGTGGTATTATAGGAGCATACCACATCACCTTCGCAGGAACCCTCTTCCTGAGGGGCTCGCCGTCAACATCACCAGGGTCATCTCGTCTGATCTTATACCGCAACGCACCGCATACCGGGCATGCATTCAGATCCTTGTATGCACCGCGGTAGAGGATGCAGTCATTAGGGCATGCATGTATCTTCTCCACCTCCAATCCTAGAGGGCATACGACCTTCTTTGCTGCGTATGTACTGTCGGGCAATTCGTTATCCTTTGGAAGCTTGTTCTTCAATATTTTCAGTAGCTTCTCAAATCCTTTGTCAGCCACAGCATTCTCTGCCTTCCACTACAGCAATTCCAGTACGGTACCGAGCTTTGTGTTGCCATCTTCGCAATTGGGGTATAACCCTTTTTTGTGATCCTCTAACATGCGATCGAACTTCAGCTTCTCCTTTTGACTAATGCATTGCGTCCTTGCATCGACAATGACCCAGCGGAGATCATCATCATCGGGCACATCGTATGGTTCCTCTTGATCTTCAGCAGCTTCACCCGTGGCAGCATCATTGGGCACATCGTCTGGTTCCTCTTGATCTTCACCAGCTCCCCCCGTTGCAGCATCACCGTATTCAGGGGGCACATAGTTGTCATCGTACTCTTCTTCTTCGCCGTCTTCCATCATAACCCCTATTTCTCCGTGCCTCGTCCAAACATTATAGTGTGGCATGAAACCCTTGTAACGCCCTTGATGTACTCGCGGGTGTGTCTGTCACCGTACATCCATTGCCGGTTCATCTGCATGCATTATATATAATTAAGTGTCCAAATTAATAGAAGTTCATCATCACATTAAAACCAAAGTGCATACATAGTTCTCATCTAACAACATATAGCTCTCCAAAGCATCTAATTAATTAAACCATACATTGAAACTATGTAAAACATTTCAATGCGAAAACAAATGCGATCATAATCGCAACCAAGGTAACAATTGATCCAACGGCATAATGATACCAAGCCTCGGTATGAATGGCATATTTTCTAATCTTTCTAATCTTCAAGCGCATTGCATCCATCTTGATCTTGTGATCATCGACAACATCCGCAACATGCAACTCTAATATCATCTTCTCCTCCTCAATTTTTTTTATTTTTTCCTTCAACAAATTATTTCTTCTTCAACTAAATTTAACCTCTCGACAATAGGGTCGGTTGGCATTTCCGATTCACATACATCCTAGATAAATAAAATCTATGTCACGTTGGTCGGCATAATTTTCATAAACAATAAATGAACCAATAGTTATAAAGATAATATACATACCAAATCCGAATCATAGACAGGACGAGGGCCGACGGGGGCGGATACCAAAACCATCGCACTATATAAGATGCAATAATAAATGTAAGAAAATGATACAAGTATCTATCTAAACATACAAGTAAGAATATTTGTCCTTTTAGAAAGAAGATAAGAACAAGAGGCTCACCACGGTGGTGTCGGTGATGAGATCGGCGCGGGTGATCGACGGCGGTGAAGATGGGGACGGGGCGTGACGGACCGCTAAATCTAGACAAATCTCGAGGAAAATGGAGCTTGGAGGTCGAGCTTCGAGAGGAGAAAGCTTAAGTAGTGTGGCTCGGGCATTCCATCAAACACCTCATGTGCATAGGAGGTGAGCTAGAGCACCACAAAGCCCTCTCCCCCTCGGCTAGTAAAAACAGAGCACTATGCTCTGCTCTTGCGCGAGGGGGTATATATAGGCACCTCATTGGTCCCGGTTGATGCCATGAACCGTGACTAAAGGGAAGCCTTTGGTCCCGGTTCAAGCCACCAACCGGGACCAATGGTGGTGGGCCAGGAGCGAGGTTCATTGGTCCCGGTTCGTCCCACCAACCGGGACCAAAAGGTCCAGACGAACCGGGACCAATGGCCCACATGGCCCGGCCGGCCGCCTGGGCTCACGAACCGGGACTAATGCCCACATTGGTCCCGGTTCTAGACTGAACCGGGACTAATGGGCTGAGCCGGCCTGGACCATAGCCCTGTTTTCTACTGGTGCAACCAACACATAGAACCTCAAAGAGTGCCCCAAAGTTTCTACCGGAGAATCAAGACGAAAACGTGTGCCAACCCCTATGCATAGGTTCATGGGTGGAACCCGCAAGTTGATCACCAAACATACATCAAGTGAATCACGTGATATCCCATTGTCACCACAGATACGCACGGCAAGACATACATCAAGTGTTCTCAAATCATTAAAGACTCAATCCGATAAGATAACTTCAAAGGGAAGACTCAATCCATTACAAGAGAGTAGAGGGGGAGAAGAAACATAAGATCCAACTATAACAGCAAAGCTCGCGATACATCAACATCGTGCCAAACCAAGAACATGAGAGAGAGAGATCAAACACATAGCTACTGGAACATACCCTCAGCGCCGAGGGTGAACTACTCCCTCCTCGTCATGGAGAGCACCGGGATGATGAAGATGGCCACCGATGAGGGTTCCCCCCTCCGGCAGGGTGCCGGAACAGGGTCCCGAGAGGTTTTTGGTGGCTACAGAGGCTTGCGGCGGCGGAACTCTAGATCTATTCTGTTCCCCGATATTTTTAGGGTATATGGATATATATAGGAGGAAGAAGTACGTCAGGGGGGCCACTAGGGGCCCACGAGGGTGGAGGGCGCGCCCCTACCTCGTGGCTCCCTCGTTTCTTTCCTGACGTGCACTCCAAGTCTATCAGGTAGCTTTCCTTCCAAAAATAACTTCTCCAGAAGGTTTCATTCCATTTCGACTCCCTTTGATATTCCTTTTCTTCGAAACACTAAAATAAGGGAAAAACAGGAACTAGCACTAGGCTCTGGGTTAATAGGTTAGTCCCAAAAATAATATAATAGTGTTTAATAAAGCCCATAAACATCCAAAACAGATAATATAATAGCATGGAAAAATCAAAAATTATAGATACGTTGGAGACGTATCAGTAGTGTTGGTTTATACCCCTCGCTACTGCTACTTACTAGTAGCACGGGTTTTTACCCCTTGATGACGCACAAACATGTGACGTGTACCCTCGACGCCGGGGGAGATGTACCGCAGCTCACATCGAAGGAGACCTGACCGACAACGTGATATGCAGGACAGTCGGCATGCGCTTTTGCAGACCCGAAACCCCACACCTCGGGACGGACCCCGTCAGGTAGTGCGGTGGCTATGGGCTGCCCAAGGTCGATTTGCTTTCCCCTAGGGCCTCGAGATTCGCAGCTCTCAAATACGAAGAACAGCAAAGAACGAGAGAGAAAAACAGTGGAGAGATGAAACGTAGATTGAAAAAGTAGTATATTGATTTGTTCGATTGTGTGTTGTTTCAATCGGCCATCACCCCCAACATATATAAGAGGCGGCCGGACATCCAGTACAAGTAAAGGATTAATCTAGGCTTTCCTTACAATAAAATTACATCAATTCACATCCTACAGTTTTAGGTTCACTCCAACTCGGATTAAGCCTGAATCTGTCCCATACTTCTTTCCTACTTCTTGCGCGGGCCGTGGAAATCGCATACTACCTCGGATGGAGTCGAGTTCAACATCAAACTTGTCTGCCTCGATGATCCGCATAATGCAGTGCAGGGCACTTCTCCTTTTAAGGCCATCTCTATGACTTTCAGGGCCCATCTTTAATTGTGGGTCAATTCAATTATGCAGTTTTCTGAACTGTCTGAGTCTTGTAACAATTTTGCAGGCCATATACTATCTCCGACGATGATGACTCCAAAAGCAAAGTTCACCATTTCGACAACATGCACAACTTCCCTGTAGAATACTTTTCCATCCGACGTCATCTGAATAACCTTTCGAGCCTATCTCCCACTTCTGGTCGGATTGACTTTGACAGCCTCCACTTTCCAGGCCAGCAAGGTTTCCACCCCGGCATGGTTTCCACACCGGCAAGGTTTCTACCCCGGCAAAGTTTTTCCCTAGCAAGCTTTCACACCGGCAAGCTTCCACGCCAGCAAGCTTTTCGTGCCGACAAGATTTCCATGCCGGCAAGCTTTTCATTGTGCCGGCAAGCTTCTTACTCGGCCGGCAAGCTTCATTCAGCCGGGAAAGGCCGAATAATTCACGCACTTATCAGACATCACTGATGTCTACTACACAACCTTCTTCTTGTAGATGTTTTTGGGCCTCCAAGTGAAGAGGTTTGTAGGACAATAGCAAATTTTCCTCAAGTGGATGACCTAAGGTTTATCAATCCGTGGGAGGCGTAGGATGAAGATGGTCTCTCTCGAACAACCCTGCAACCAAATACAAAGAGTCTCTTGTGTCCCCAACACACCCGGTACAATGGTAAATTGTATAGGTGCACTAGTTCGGCGAAGAGATGGTGATACGAGTGCAATATGGATGGTAGATATAGGTTTTTGTAATATGAAAATATAAAAACAGCAAGGTAAGTAATGATAAAAGTGAGAACAAATGGTATTGCAATGCATTGAAACAAGGCCTAGGGTTCATACTTCCACTAGTGCAAGTTCTCTCAACAATAATTATATAATTGGATCATATAAATATCCCTCAACATGCAACAAAGAGTCACTTTAAAGTCACTAATAGCAGAGAACTAACGAAGAGATTATGGTAGGGTACGAAACCACCTCCAAGTTATCCTTTCTGATCGATCTATTCAAGAGTCCGTAGTAAAATAACATGAAGCTATTCTTTCCGTTCGATATATCATAGAGTTCGTACTAGAATAACACCTTAAGACACAAATCAACCAAAACCCTAATGTCACCTAGATACTTCAATGTCACCTCAAGTATCCGTGGGTATGATTATACGATATGCATCACACAATCTCAGATTCCTCTATTAAACCAACACATAGAACCTCAAAGAGTGCCCCAAAGTTTCTACCGGAGAATCAAGACGAAAACGTGTGCCAACCCCTATGCATAGGTTCATGGGCGGAACCCGCAAGTTGATCACCAAACATACATCAAGTGAATCACATGATATCCCATTGTCACCATAGATACGCACGGCAAGACATACATCAAGTGTTCTCAAATCATTAAAGACTCAATCCGATAAGATAACTTCAAAGGGAAGACTCAATCCATTACAAGAGGGTAGAGGGGGACAAGAAACATAATATCCAACTATAATAGCAAAGCTCGCGATACATCAAGATCGTGCCAAACCAAGAACACGAGAGAGAGAGAGAGATCAAACACATAGCTACTGGTACATACCCTCAGCCCCGAGGGTGAACTACTCCCTCCTCGTCATGGAGAGCGTCGGGATGATGAAGATGGCCACCGATGAGGGTTCCCCCCTCCGGCAGGGTGCCGGAACAGGGTCCCGAGAGGTTTTTGGTGGCTACAGAGGCTTGTGGCGGCGGAACTCCAGATCTATTCTGTTCCCCGATGTTTTTAAGGTATATGGATATATATATATTGGAGGACGAAGTACGTCAGGGGAGTCACGAGGGGTCCACGAGGGTGGAGGGCGAGCCCCCTACCTCGTGGCACCCTCGTTTCTTTCCTGACGTGCACTCCAAGTCTATCAGGTAGCTTTCCTTCCAAAAATAACTTCTCCAGAAGGTTTCATTCCGTTTCGACTCCGTTTGATATTCGTTTTCTTCGAAACACTGAAACAAGGGAAAAACAGGAACTAGCACTGGGCTCTGGGTTAATAGGTTTGTCCCAAAAATAATATAAAAGTGTTTAATAAAGCCCATAAACATCCAAAACAGATAATATAATAGCATGGAAAAATCAAAAATTATAGATACGTTGGAGACGTATCAGTAGTGTGGGTTTATACCCCTCGCTACTGCTACTTACTAGTAGCACGGGTTTTTACCCCTTGATGACGCACAAACATGTGACGTGTACCCTCGACGCCGGGGGAGATATACCGCAGCTCACATCGAAGGAGACTTGACCGACAACGTGATACGCAGGACAGTCGGCATGCGCTTTTGCAGACCCGAAACCCCACACCTCGGGAGGGACCCTGTCAGGTAGTGCGGTGGCTATGGGCTGCCCAAGGTCGATTCGCTTTCCCCTAGGGCCTCGAGATTCGCAGCTCTCAAACACGAAGAACAGCAAAGAACGAGAGAGAAAAACAGTGGAGAGATAAAACGTAGATTGAAAAAGTAGTATATTGATTTGTTCGATTGTGTGTTGTTTCAATCGGCCGTCATCCCCAACATATATAAGAGGCGGCTGGACTTCCAGTACAAGTAAAGGATTAATCTAGGCTTTCCTTACAAGAAAATTACATCAATTCACGTCCTACAGTTCTAGTTTCACTCCAACTCGGATTAAGCCTGAATCTGTCCCATACTTCTTCCCTACTTCTTGCGCGGGCCGTGGAAATCGCATACTACCTCAGATGGAGTCGAGTTCAACATCAAACTTGTCCGCCTCGATGATCCGCATAATGCAGCGCAAGGCACTTCTCCTTTTAAGGCCATCTCTATGACTTTCAGGTCCCATCTTTAAATGTTGGTCGATTCAATTATGCAGTTTTCTAAACTGTCTGAGTCTTGTAACAATTTTGAAGGCCATATACTATCTCCGACGATGATGACTCCAAAAGCAAAGTTCACCATTTCGACAACATGCACAACTTCCCTGTAGAATACTTTTCCATCCGAGGTCATCTGAATAACCTTTCGAGCCCATCTCCCACTTCTGGTCGGATTGACTTTGACAGCCTCCACTTTCCAGGCCAGCAAGGTTTCCACCCCGGCATGGTTTCCACACCGGCAAGGTTTCTACCCCGGCAAGGTTTTTCCCCGGCAAGCTTTCACACCGGCAAGCTTCCACGCCAACAAGCTTTTCGTGCCGACAAGATTTCCACGCCGGCAAGCTTTTCATTGTGCCGGCAAGCTTCTTACTCGGCCGGCAATCTTCATTCAGCCGGGAAAGGCCGAATAATTCATGCACTTATCAGACATCACTGATGTCTACTACACAACCTTCTTCTTGTAGACGTTGTTGGGCCTCCAAGTGAAGAGGTTTGTAGGACAATAGCAAATTTTCCTCAAGTGGATGACCTAAGGTTTATCAATCCGTGGGAGGCGTAGGATGAAGATGGTCTCTCTCGAACAACCCTGCAACCAAATACAAAGAGTCTCTTGTGTCCCCAACACACCCAATACAATGGTAAATTGTATAGGTGCACTAGTTCGGCGAAGAGATGGTGATACGAGTGCAATATGGATGGTAGATATAGGTTTTTGTAATCTGAAAATATAAAACAGCAAGGTAAGTAATGATAAAAGTGAGAACAAACGGTATTGCAATGCGTTGAAACAAGGCCTAGGGTTCATACTTTCACTAGTGCAAGTTCTCTCAACAATAATAACATAATTGGATCATATAAATATCCCTCAACATGCAACAAAGAGTCACTTTAAAGTCACTAATAGCAGAGAACTAACGAAGAGATTATGGTAGGGTACGAAACCACCTCAAAGTTATCCTTTCTGATCGATCTATTCAAGAGTCCGTAGTAAAATAACATGAAGCTATTCTTTCCGTTCGATATATCATAGAGTTCGTACTAGAATAACACCTTAAGACACAAATCAACCAAAACCCTAATGTCACCTAGATACTCCAATGTCACCTCAAGTATCCGTGGGTATGATTATACGATATGCATCACACAATCTCAGATTCCTCTATTCAACCAACACATAGAACCTCAAAGAGTGCCCCAAAGTTTCTACCGGAGAATCAAGACGAAAACGTGTGCCAACCCCTATGCATAGGTTCATGGGCGGAACCCGCAAGTTGATCACCAAACACATATCAAGTGAATCACGTGATATCCCATTGTCACCACAGATACGCACGGCAAGACATACATCAAATGTTCTCAAATCATTAAAGACTCAATCCGATAAGATAACTTCAAAGGGAAGACTCAATCCATTAAAAGAGAGTAGAGGGGGAGAAGAAACATAAGATCCAACTATAATAGCAAAGCTCGCGATACATCAAGATCGTGCCAAACCAAGAACACGAGAGAGAGAGAGAGAGATCAAACACATAGCTACTGGTACATACCCTCAGCCCCGGGGGTGAGTCCCGAGAGGTTTTTGGTGGCTACAGAGGCTTGCGGTGGCGGAACTCCAGATCTATTCTGTTCCCCGATGTTTTAGGGTATATGGATATATATAGGAGGAAGAAGTACGTCAGGGGAGCCACGAGGGGCCCACGAGGGTGGAGGGTGCGCCCTCTACCTCGTGGCACCCTCGTTTCTTTCCTGACGTGCACTCCAAGTCTATCAGGTAGCTTTCCTTCCAAATATAACTTCTCCAGAAGGTTTCATTCCGTTTCGACTCCGTTTGATATTCCTTTTCTTCGAAACACTGAAACAAGGGAAAAACAGGAACTAGCAATGGGCTCTGCGTTAATAGGTTAGTCCCAAAAATAATATGAAAGTGTTTAATAAAGCCCATAAACATCCAAAACAGATAATATAATAGCATGGAAAAATCAAAAATTATAGATACGTTGGAGACGTATCAGTAGTGTGGGTTTATACCCCTCGCTACTCCTACTTACTAGTAGCACGGGTGTTTACCCCTTGATGACGCACGAACATGTGACGTGTACCCTCGACGCCGGGGGAGATATACCGCAGCTCACATCGAAGGAGACCTGACCGACAACGTGATACGGAGGACAGTCGGCATGCGCTTTTGCAGACCCGAAACCCCACACCTCGGGAGGGACCCCGTCAGGTAGTGCGGTTGCTATGGGCTGCCCAAGGTCGATTCGCTTTCCCCTAGGGCCTCGAGATTCGCATCTCTCAAACACGAAGAACAGCAAAGAACGAGAGAGAAAAATAGTGGAGAGATAAAACGTAGATTGAAAAAGTAGTATATTGATTTGTTCGATTGTGTGTTGTTTCAATCGGCCGTCACCCCCAACATATATAAGAGGCGGCCGGACTTCCAGTACAAGTAAAGGATTAATCTAGGCTTTCCTTACAAGAAAATTACATCAATTCACGTCCTACAGTTCTAGTTTCACTCCAACTCGGATTAAGCCTGAATCTGTCCCATACTTCTACCCTACTTCTTGCGCGGGCCGTGGAAATCGCATACTACCTCAGATGGAGTCGAGTTCAACATCAAACTTGTCCGCCTCGATGATCCGCATAATGCAACGCAGGGCACTTCTCCTTTTAAGGTCATCTCTACGACTTTTAGGTCCCATCTTTAAATGTTGGTCGATTCAATTATGCAGTTTTCTGAACTGTCTGAGTCTTGTAACAATTTTGCAGGCCATATACTATCTCCGACGATGATGACTCCAAAAGCAAAGTTCACCATTTCGACAACATGCACAACTTCCCTGTAGAATACTTTTCCATCCGAGGTCATCTGAATAACCTTTCGAGCCCATCTCCCACTTCTGGTCGGATTGACTTTGACAGCCTCCACTTTCCAGGCCAGCAAGGTTTCCACCCCGGCATGGTTTCCACACCGGCAAGGTTTCTACCCCGGCAAGGTTTTTCCCCGGCAAGCTTTCACACTGGCAAGCTTCCACGCCAGCAAGCTTTTCCTGCCAACAAGATTTCCACGCCGGCAAGCTTTTCATTGTGCCGGCAAGCTTCTTACTCGGCCGGCAAGCTTCATTCAGCCGGGAAAGGCCGAATAATTCATGCACGTATCAGACATCACTGATGTCTACTACACAACCTTCTTCTTGTAGACGTTGTTGGGCCTCCAAGTGAAGAGGTTTGTAGGACAATAGCAAA
>NW_024111522.1:0-10517 GCF_003073215.2 Triticum urartu | reverse complement strand
ACCTAAGCCTGAAACTGAGTGCTTCTACTGCAAGCAGACTGGTCACCGGAAGCGGAACTGCCCCAAGTATTTGGCGGATAAGAAGGATGGTAAGGTGAACAAAGGTATATGTGATATACATGTAATTGATGTGTACCTTACTAATGCTCGCAGTAGCACCTAGGTATTTGATACTGGTTCTGTTGCTAATATTTGCAACTCGAAACAGGGAGTACAGATTAAGCGAGGATTGGCTAAGGACGAGGTGACGATGCGCGTGGGGAATGGTTCCAAAGTCGATGTGATCGCAGTCGGCACGCTACCTCTACATCTACCTTCGGGATTAATATTAGACCTAAATAATTGTTATCTGGTGCCAGCGTTAAGCATGAACATTATATCTAGATCTTGTTTGATGCGAGATGGTTATTCATTTAAATCAGAGAATAATGGTTGTTCTATTTATATGAGTAATATCTTTTATGGTCATGCACCCTTGAAGAATGGTCTATTCTTATTGAATCTTGATAGTAGTGACACACATATTCATAATGTTGAAGCCAAAATATGCAGAGTTGATAATGATAGTGCAACTTATTTGTGGCACTGCCGTTTAGGTCATATCGGTGTAAAGCGCATGAAGAAACTCCATACTGATGGACTTTTGGAACCACTTGATTATGAATCACATGGTACTTGCGAACCGTGCCTTATGGGCAAGATGACTAAAACATCGTTCTCTGGTACTATGGAGAGAGCAACAGATTTATTGGAAATCATACATAGAGATGTATGTGGTCCGATGAATATTGAGGCTCGTGGCGGATATCGTTATTTTCTCACCTTCACAGATGACTTAAGCAGATATGGGTATATCTACTTAATAAAACATAAGTCTGAAACGTTTGAAAAGTTCAAAGAATTTCAGAGTGAAGTTGAAAATCATCGTAACGAGAAAATAAAATTCCTACGATCTGATCATGGAGGAGAATATTTGAGTTACGAGTTTGATGTACATTTGAAACAATGTGGAATAGTTTCGCAACTCACGCCACCCGGAACACCACAGCGTAATGGTGTGTCCGAACGTCGTAATCGTACTTTACTTGATATGGTGCGATCTATGATGTCTCTTACTGATTTACCGCTATCGTTTTGGGGTTATGCTTTAGAGACGGCCACATTCACGTTAAATAGGGCACCATCAAAATCCGTTGAGACGACGCCTTATGAACTATGGTTTGGCAAGAAACCGAAGTTGTCATTTCTGAAAGTTTGGGGCTGCGATGCTTATGTGAAAAAGCTTCAACCTGATAAGCTCGAACCCAAATCGGAGAAATGTGTCTTCATAGGATATCCAAAGGAGACTATTGGATACACCTTCTATCACAGATCCGAAGGCAAGACTTTTGTTGCTAAGTTCGGAAACTTTCTGGAGAAGGAGTTTCTCTCGAAAGAAGTGAGTGGGAGGAAAGTAGAACTTGACGAGGTAACCGTACCTGCTCCCTTGTTGGAGAGTAATGCATCACAGAAACCTGTTTCTGTGACACCTACACCAATAAGTGAGGAAGCTAATGATAATGATCATGAAACTTCAGAACAAGATACTACTGAACCTCGTAGATCAACCAGAGTGAGATCCGCACCAGAGTGGTACGGTAATCCTGTTCTGGAAGTCATGCTACTAGATCATGATGAACCTACGAACTATGAAGAAGCGATGGTGAGCCCAGATTCCGCAAAATGGCTTGAAGCCATGAAATCTGAGATGGGATCCATGTATGAGAACAAAGTGTGGACTTTGGTTGACTTCCCCGATGATCGACAAGCGATTGAGAATAAATGGATCTTCAAGAAGAAGACTAACGCTGACGGTAATATTACTGTCTACAAAGCCCGACTTGTCGCAAAAGGGTTTCGGCAAGTTCAAGGGATTGACTACGATGAGACCTTCTCACCCGTAGCGATGCTTAAGTCTGTCCGAATCATGTTAGCAATTGCCGCATTTTATGATTATGAAATTTGGCAGATGGATGTCAAAACTGCATTCCTGAATGGGTTTCTGGAAGAAGAGTTGTATATGATGCAACCAGAAGGTTTTGTCGATCCAAAGGGAGGTAACAAAGTGTGCAAGCTCTAGCGATCCATCTATGGACTGGTGCAAGCCTTTCGGAGTTGGAATAAATGCTTTGCTAGTGTGATCAAAGCATTTGGTTTTATACAGACTTTTGGAGAAGCCTGTATTTACAAGAAAGTGAGTGGGAGCTCTGTAGCATTTCTGATATTATATGTGGATGACATATTACTGATTGGAAATGATATAGACTTTCTGGATAGCATAAAGGGATACCTGAATAAGAGTTTTTCAATGAAAGACCTCAGTGAAGCTGCTTACATATTAGGCATTAAGATCTATAGAGATAGATCGAGACGCTTAATTGGACTTTCACAAAGCACATACCTTGAAAATATTTTGAAGAAGTTCAAAATGGATCAAGCAAAGAAAGGGTTCTTGCCTGTGTTACAAGGTGTGAAATTGAGTCAGACTCAATGCCCGACCACTGCAGAAGATAGAGAGAAAATGAAAGATGTTCCCTATGCTTCAGCCATAGGCTCTATCATGTATGCAATACTGTGTACCAGACCTGATGTGTGCCTTTCTATAAGTCTAGCAGGGAGGTACCAAAGTAATCCAGGAGTGGATCACTAGACAGCAGTCAAGAACATCTTGAAGTACCTGAGAAGGACTAAGGATATGTTTCTCGTATATGGAGGTGACAAAGAGCTCATCGTAAATGGTTACGTTGATGCAAGCTTTGACACTGATCCGGACGATTCTAAATCGCAAACCGGATACGTGTTTACATTAAACGGTGGAGCTGTCAGTTGGTGCAGTTCTAAACAAAGCGTCGTGGCGGGATCTACATGTGAAGTGGAATATATAGCTGCTTCGGAAGCAGCAAATGAAGGAGTCTGGATGAAGGATTTCATATCCAATCTAGGTGTCATACCTAGTGCATCGGGTCCAATGAAAATCTTTTGTGACAATACTGGTGCAATTGCCTTGGCAAAGGAATCCAGATTTCATAAGAGAACCAAGCACATCAAGAGACGCTTCAATTCCATCTGGGATCTAGTCCAGGTGGGAGACATAGAGAATTGCAAGATACATACGGATCTGAATGTAGCAGACCCGTTGACTAAGCCTCTTCCACGAGCAAAACATGATCAGCACCAAGGCTCCATGGGTGTTAGAATCATTACTGTGTAATCTAGATTATTGACTCTAGTGCAAGTGGGAGACTGAAGGAAATATGCCCTAGAGGCAATAATAAAGTTATTATTTATTTCCTTATATCATGATAAATGTTTATTATTCATGCTAGAATTGTATTAACCGGAAACATAATACATGTGTGAATACATAGACAAACAGAGTGTCACTAGTATGCCTCTACTTGACTAGCTCATTAATCAAAGATGGTTATGTTTCCTAACCATGAACAAAGAGTTGTTATTTGATTAACGGGATCACATCATTAGTTGAATGATCTGATTGACATGACCCATTCCATTAGCTTAGCACCCGATCGTTTAGTATGTTGCTATTGCTTTCTTCATGACTTATACATGTTCCTATGACTATGAGATTATGCAACTCCCGTTTACCGGAGGAACACTTTGTGTTCTACCAAACGTCACAATGTAACTGGGTGATTGTAAAGGTGCTCTACAGGTGTCTCTAAAGGTACTTGTTGGGTTCGCGTATTTCGAGATTGGGATTTGTCACTCCGATTGTCGGAGAAGTATCTCTGGGCCCTCTCGGTAATACACATCACTTAAGCCTTGCAAGCAATGCAACTAATGAGTTACTTGCGAGATGATGTATTACGGAACGAGTAAAGAGACTTGCTGGTAACGAGATTGAACTAGGTATTGAGATACCGACGATCGAATCTCGGGCAAGTAACATACCGATGACAAAGGGAACAACGTATGTTGTTATGCGGTTTGACCGATAAAGATCTCCGTAGAATATGTAGGAGCCAATATGAGCATCCAAGTTTCGCTATTGGTTATTGACCGGAGACATGTCTCGGTCATGTCTACATTGTTCTCGAACCCGTAGGGTCCGCACGCTTAATGTTACGATGATAGTTTCATTATGTGTTTATATGTTTTGATGTACTGAAGGTTGTTCGGAGTCCCGGATGTGATCACGGACATGACGAGGAGTCTCGAAATGGTCAAGACAAAAAGATCGATATATTGGACGACTATATTCGGACACCGGAAGTGTTCCGGGTGATTTCGCAGAAAACCGGAGTGCCGGAGGGGTTACCGGAACCCCCCGGGGAAGTATTGGGCCTTAGTGGGCCTGAGGGGAGAGAGAGGGCAGCAGCCCAGGAGGTGGCGCGCCCCCCCATGGGGAGTCCGAATTGGACTAGGGAGGGGGGCGCGGCCCCTCTTTCCCTCTCCCTCTCCCTCTCTTTCCTTCCCCCTCTTTCTTCCTAGTTGGACTACGAAAGGGGAGTCCTACTCCAACTAGGAGGAGGACTCCCCCCTCCCTTTGGCGCGCCCCATAGGGCCGGCCGGCCTCCCCCCTTGCTCCTTTATATACGGGGGCAGGGGGGCACCCTAGGACACACAAGTTGATCTTCGTGATCATTCCTTAGCCGTGTGCGGTGCCCCCCTCCACGATATTACACCTCAGTCATATTGTAGCGGTGCTTAGGCGAAGCCCTGCGACGGTTGAACATCAAGATCGTCACCATGCCGTCGTGCTGACAGAACTCCTCCCCGAAGCTTTGCTGGATCGGAGCCCGGGGAGCGTCATCGAGCTGAACGTGTGCTAAGAACTCGGAGGTGCCGGAGTAACGGTGCTTGGATCGGTTGGACCGGGAAGACGTACGACTACTTCCTCTACGTTGCGTCAACGCTTCTGCTTCGGTCTACGAGGGTACGTAGACAACACTCTCCCTTCTCGTTGCTATGCACCACCATGATCTTGCGTGTGCGTAGGAATTTTTTTGAAATTACTACGTTCCCCAACAGTGGCATCCGAGCCTAGGTTTTATGGTTTGATGTTATATGCACGAGTAGAACACAAGTGAGTTGTGGGCGATATGAGTCATACTGCTTACCAGCATGTCATACTTTGGTTCGGCGCTATTGTTGGATGAAGCGGCCCGGACCGACATTACGCGTACGCTTACGCGAGACTGGTTCTACTGCCGTGCTTTGCACACAGGTGGCTGGCGGGTGTCAGTTTCTCCAACTTTAGTTGAACCGAGTGTGGCTACGCCTGGTCCCTGCGAAGGTTAAAACAGCACCAACTTGACAAACTATCGTTGTGTTTTTGATGCGTTGGTAAGATTGGTTCTTGCTTAAGCCCGTACCAGCCACGTAAAACTTGCAACAACAAAGTAGAGGACGTCTAACTTGTTTTTGCAGGGCATGTTGTGATGTGATATGGTCAAGACATGATGCTAAATTTTATTGTATGAGATGATCATGTTTTGTAACCGAGTTGTCGGCAACTGGCAGGAGCCATATGGTTGTCGCTTTATTGTATGCAATGCAATCACGCTGTAATGCTTTACTTTATCACTAAGCGGTAGTGATAGTCGTGGAAGCATAAGATTGGCGAGACGACAACGATGCTACGATGGAGATCAAGGTGTCGCGCCAGTGACGATGGTGATCACGACGGTGCTCCGGAGATGGAGATCACAAGCACAAGATGATGATGGCCATATCATATCACTTATATTGATTGCATGTGATGTTTATCTTTTATGCATCTTATCTTACTTTGATTGATGGTAGCATTATAAGATGATCTCTCTCTAAATTATCAAGAAGTGTTCTCCCTAAGTATGCACCGTTGCGAAAGTTCTTCGTGCTGACCACGTGATGATCGGGTGTGATAGGCTCTACGTTCAAATACAACGGGTGCAAAACAGTTGCACACGCGGAATACTCAGGTTATACTTGACGAGCCAAGCATATACAGATGTGTCCTCGGAACACGGAGACCGAAAGGTCGAGCGTGAATCATATAGTAGATATGATCAACATAGTGATGTTCACCAATGAAACTGCTCCATCTCACGTGATGATCGGACATGGTTTAGTTAATTTGGATCACATAATCACTTAGAGGATTAGAGGGATATCTATCTAAGTGAGAGTTCTTAAGTAATATGATTAATTGAACCTAAATTTATCATGAACTTAGTACCTGATAGTATCTTGCTTATGTATGTTTGATTGTAGATAGATGGCCCGTGCTGTTGTTCCATTGAATTTTAATGCGTTCCTTGAGAAAGAAAAGTTGAAAGATGATGGTAGCAATTACACGGACTGGGTTCGTAACTTGAGGATTATCCTCATTGCTGCACAGAAGAATTACGTCCTGGAAGCACCGCTGGGTGCCAGGCCTGCTGCTGGAGCAACACCAGATGTTATGAACGTCTGGCAGAGCAAAGCTGATGACTACTCGATAGTTCAATGTGCCATGCTTTACGGCTTAGAACCGGGACTTCAACGATGTTTTGAACGTCATGGGGCATATGAGATGTTCCAGGAGTTGAAGTTAATATTTCAAGCAAATGCCCGGATTGAGAGATATGAAGTCTCCAATAAGTTCTATAGCTGCAAGATGGAGGAGAACAGTTCTGTCAGTTAGCATATACTCAAGATGTCTGGGTATTGTAATCACTTGATTCAACTGTGAGTTAATCTTCAGGATGATTGCGTCATTGACAGAATTCTCCGATCACTTCCACCAAGCTACAAGAGCTTCGTGATGAACTATAATATGCAAGGGATGAATAAGACTATTCCCGAGCTCTTCGCGATGCTGAAAGCTGCGGAGGTAGAAATCAAGAAGGAGCATCAAGTGTTGATGGTCAACAAGACCACTAGTTTCAAGAAAAAGGGCAAAGGGAAGAAGAAGGGGAACTTCAAGAAGAACAGCAAGCAAGTTGCTGCTCAAGAGAAGAAACCCAAGTCTGGACCTAAGCCTGAAACTGAGTGCTTCTACTGCAAGCAGACTGGTCACCGGAAGCGGAACTGCCCCAAGTATTTGGCGGATAAGAAGGATGGTAAGGTGAACAAAGGTATATGTGATATACATGTAATTGATGTGTACCTTACTAATGCTCGCAGTAGCACCTAGGTATTTGATACTGGTTCTGTTGCTAATATTTGCAACTCGAAACAGGGAGTACAGATTAAGCGAGGATTGGCTAAGGACGAGGTGACGATGCGCGTGGGGAATGGTTCCAAAGTCGATGTGATCGCAGTCGGCACGCTACCTCTACATCTACCTTCGGGATTAATATTAGACCTAAATAATTGTTATCTGGTGCCAGCGTTAAGCATGAACATTATATCTAGATCTTGTTTGATGCGAGATGGTTATTCATTTAAATCAGAGAATAATGGTTGTTCTATTTATATGAGTAATATCTTTTATGGTCATGCACCCTTGAAGAATGGTCTATTCTTATTGAATCTTGATAGTAGTGACACACATATTCATAATGTTGAAGCCAAAATATGCAGAGTTGATAATGATAGTGCAACTTATTTGTGGCACTGCCGTTTAGGTCATATCGGTGTAAAGCGCATGAAGAAACTCCATACTGATGGACTTTTGGAACCACTTGATTATGAATCACATGGTACTTGCGAACCGTGCCTTATGGGCAAGATGACTAAAACATCGTTCTCTGGTACTATGGAGAGAGCAACAGATTTATTGGAAATCATACATAGAGATGTATGTGGTCCGATGAATATTGAGGCTCGTGGCGGATATCGTTATTTTCTCACCTTCACAGATGACTTAAGCAGATATGGGTATATCTACTTAATAAAACATAAGTCTGAAACGTTTGAAAAGTTCAAAGAATTTCAGAGTGAAGTTGAAAATCATCGTAACGAGAAAATAAAATTCCTACGATCTGATCATGGAGGAGAATATTTGAGTTACGAGTTTGATGTACATTTGAAACAATGTGGAATAGTTTCGCAACTCACGCCACCCGGAACACCACAGCGTAATGGTGTGTCCGAACGTCGTAATCGTACTTTACTTGATATGGTGCGATCTATGATGTCTCTTACTGATTTACCGCTATCGTTTTGGGGTTATGCTTTAGAGACGGCCACATTCACGTTAAATAGGGCACCATCAAAATCCGTTGAGACGACGCCTTATGAACTATGGTTTGGCAAGAAACCGAAGTTGTCGTTTCTGAAAGTTTGGGGCTGCGATGCTTATGTGAAAAAGCTTCAACCTGATAAGCTCGAACCCAAATCGGAGAAATGTGTCTTCATAGGATATCCAAAGGAGACTATTGGATACACCTTCTATCACAGATCCGAAGGCAAGACTTTTGTTGCTAAGTTCGGAAACTTTCTGGAGAAGGAGTTTCTCTCGAAAGAAGTGAGTGGGAGGAAAGTAGAACTTGACGAGGTAACCGTACCTGCTCCCTTGTTGGAGAGTAATGCATCACAGAAACCTGTTTCTGTGACACCTACACCAATAAGTGAGGAAGCTAATGATAATGATCATGAAACTTCAGAACAAGATACTACTGAACCTCGTAGATCAACCAGAGTGAGATCCGCACCAGAGTGGTACGGTAATCCTGTTCTGGAAGTCATGCTACTAGATCATGATGAACCTACGAACTATGAAGAAGCGATGGTGAGCCCAGATTCCGCAAAATGGCTTGAAGCCATGAAATCTGAGATGGGATCCATGTATGAGAACAAAGTGTGGACTTTGGTTGACTTCCCCGATGATCGACAAGCGATTGAGAATAAATGGATCTTCAAGAAGAAGACTAACGCTGACGGTAATATTACTGTCTACAAAGCCCGACTTGTCGCAAAAGGGTTTCGGCAAGTTCAAGGGATTGACTACGATGAGACCTTCTCACCCGTAGCGATGCTTAAGTCTGTCCGAATCATGTTAGCAATTGCCGCATTTTATGATTATGAAATTTGGCAGATGGATGTCAAAACTGCATTCCTGAATGGGTTTCTGGAAGAAGAGTTGTATATGATGCAACCAGAAGGTTTTGTCGATCCAAAGGGAGGTAACAAAGTGTGCAAGCTCTAGCGATCCATCTATGGACTGGTGCAAGCCTTTCGGAGTTGGAATAAATGCTTTGCTAGTGTGATCAAAGCATTTGGTTTTATACAGACTTTTGGAGAAGCCTGTATTTACAAGAAAGTGAGTGGGAGCTCTGTAGCATTTCTGATATTATATGTGGATGACATATTACTGATTGGAAATGATATAGACTTTCTGGATAGCATAAAGGGATACCTGAATAAGAGTTTTTCAATGAAAGACCTCAGTGAAGCTGCTTACATATTAGGCATTAAGATCTATAGAGATAGATCGAGACGCTTAATTGGACTTTCACAAAGCACATACCTTGAAAATATTTTGAAGAAGTTCAAAATGGATCAAGCAAAGAAAGGGTTCTTGCCTGTGTTACAAGGTGTGAAATTGAGTCAGACTCAATGCCCGACCACTGCAGAAGATAGAGAGAAAATGAAAGATGTTCCCTATGCTTCAGCCATAGGCTCTATCATGTATGCAATACTGTGTACCAGACCTGATGTGTGCCTTTCTATAAGTCTAGCAGGGAGGTACCAAAGTAATCCAGGAGTGGATCACTAGACAGCAGTCAAGAACATCTTGAAGTACCTGAGAAGGACTAAGGATATGTTTCTCGTATATGGAGGTGACAAAGAGCTCATCGTAAATGGTTACGTTGATGCAAGCTTTGACACTGATCCGGACGATTCTAAATCGCAAACCGGATACGTGTTTACATTAAACGGTGGAGCTGTCAGTTGGTGCAGTTCTAAACAAAGCGTCGTGGCGGGATCTACATGTGAAGTGGAATATATAGCTGCTTCGGAAGCAGCAAATGAAGGAGTCTGGATGAAGGATTTCATATCCAATCTAGGTGTCATACCTAGTGCATCGGGTCCAATGAAAATCTTTTGTGACAATACTGGTGCAATTGCCTTGGCAAAGGAATCCAGATTTCATAAGAGAACCAAGCACATCAAGAGACGCTTCAATTCCATCTGGGATCTAGTCCAGGTGGGAGACATAGAGAATTGCAAGATACATACGGATCTGAATGTAGCAGACCCGTTGACTAAGCCTCTTCCACGAGCAAAACATGATCAGCACCAAGGCTCCATGGGTGTTAGAATCATTACTGTGTAATCTAGATTATTGACTCTAGTGCAAGTGGGAGACTGAAGGAAATATGCCCTAGAGGCAATAATAAAGTTATTATTTATTTCCTTATATCATGATAAATGTTTATTATTCATGCTAGAATTGTATTAACCGGAAACATAATACATGTGTGAATACATAGACAAACAGAGTGTCACTAGTATGCCTCTACTTGACTAGCTCATTAATCAAAGATGGTTATGTTTCCTAACCATGAACAAAGAGTTGTTATTTGATTAACGGGATCACATCA
>NW_024111521.1:0-27024 GCF_003073215.2 Triticum urartu | reverse complement strand
AAGGGGACCCGGTACCCGTATTCGATTGAATTGGCCTCGGGACCCCATCCTGCATTGTCGATGTAGAGTTTGCCGCGACGACTCTTCGTCATCCGGCCCACAGCGTATCCCTTAAGTCCATCGAAGCTGCCCTTGAAGAACTCAAAACCATCATGCGATAGCCCCACGGTGGGCGCCAACTGTCATGGGTTTGTCACGGCAGATGTCCTCATGAAAGGACTTAGTCGTGGAGCCATCGCAACGGGTTAGCTTAAAGGGGTTAAACCGGACAAGGGGACATGGGAGTTTATACTAGTCCGGCCCCTTCGATGAAGGTAAAAGCCTATGTCTAGTTGTGATTGGTATTGCTAGGGTTTCAAAGGCAAGGGAGAGAATCCGCTTTGTCTGGCTCTCGAGTTGTTGTTGTCTGTCCTAAACCGCTGCCGGGTCGTCCCTTTATATACATAGGTTGACGCCCGCCGGTTTACAGAGTCCCAAGCCGGATCATAAACGTATCCAGTTCGGTCTCTATCCTTCCTATCTTACAATACAAGTTACATGACTAAGCCGGTTTACATTTACATGCTTTAACCCGCCTTTGGGCCCTCTGTAAAGCGCCATCATCTTTACATCTTCATGGGCTTCTAATCTTCAAAGAGTCAACCCGGCTACATAAGGCCGGTTTACCTCCAGTAATAATATCCCCAACAACTCCTGACAACGATCCATTTCTGGCGCCGTTGCCGGGGAGTCTACGCAAAAAATCAACATACCAAGTACCCATCACAACCCTTATCTCCCGTGTTACATTATTTTCCATTTGCTTTCGTTTTCCTCTCCCCCACCTCACCCTTGCCGTTTTATTCGCCCTCTCTCTCTATCCTCCCTCTCTTTCTCTATTTGCCTCTTTTTGCCCGCTTGCTTTTTGTTTGGTTGTGTGTTGGATTGCTTGATTGGCACGATGGCTTAAGATAACACTAAATTGTGTGACTTTACCAATACCAACAACAATGATTTTATTAGCACTCCGATTGATCCTCTTACCGATGCTGAATCTTGTGAAATTAATGCCGCTTTGCTAAATCTTGTCATGAAAGATCTGTTTTCCGGCCTTCCTAGTGAAGATGCCGCTACCCATCTAAATAGCTTCGTTGATTTGTGTGATATGCAAAAGAAGGAATATGTGGACAACGATATTGTTAAGTTGAAGCTATTTCCTTTTTCGCTTAGAGATCATGCTAAAGCTTGGTTTTCGTCTTTGCCTAAAAATAGTATTGATTCTTGGAACAAGTGCAAAGATGCTTTTATCTCTAAGTATTTTCCTCCCGCTAAGATCATCTCCCTTAGAAACGATATTATGAATTTTAAGCAACTTGATCATGAACATATTGCACTAGCTTGGGAGAGGATGAAACTAATGATACGTAATTGCCCTACTCATGCTTTGAATTTGTGGATGATTATACAGATTTTTTATGCCGGATTGAATTTTGCTTCTAGAAATCTTTTAGATTCGGCCGCGGGAGGCACTTTTATGGAAATCACTTTAGGAGAAGCTACTAAACTCCTAGATAATATTATGGTTAATTATTCTCAATGGCATACTGAAAGATCTACTAATAAAAAGGTGCATGCGATAGAAGAAATTAATGTTTTGAGTGGAAAGATGGATGAAATTATGAAATTATTTGCTAGTAAGAGTGTTTCTTCTGATCCTAATGATATGCCCTTGTCTACTTTGATTGATAATAATAATGAATCTATGGATGTGAATTTTGTTGGTAGGAACAATTTTGGTAACAACGCGTATAGAGGAAACTTTAATCCTAGGCCTTATCCTAGTAATCCCTCTAATAATTATGGTAATTCCTAAAACAATTCTTATGGAAATTATAATAAGATGCCCTCTGATTTTGAATCTAATATTAAATAATTTATTACTTCGCAAAAGAATTTTAATGCTTTGATTGAAGAAAAATTGCTTAAGATTGATGAGTTGGCTAGGAACATTGATAGAATTTCTCTTGATGTTGATTCTTTGAAACTTAGATCTATTCCTCCTAAGCATGATATCAATGAGTCTCTCAAAGCCATGAGAATTTCCATTGATGAGTGCAAAGAAAGAACCGCTAGGATGCGTGCTAACAAAGATGCCTTTATAAGAGCGTGTTCTTCTAGTTCCTATGAAAATAAAGATGAAGATCTAAAAGTTATTGATGTGTCCCCTATTAAATCTTTATTTTGCAATATGAATCTTGATAATGATGGGACTGAATATGATCCATATTTACCTAGAAGGCGTTCCAAAAATTTGGAGTTTTTAGATCTTGATGCTAAATTTGATGAAAGTGGGATTGAAGAAATTAAAACCCTAGATGTTGTTAAACCCACTATTTTGGATTTCAAGGAATTTAATTATGAAAATTTCTCTTTTATTTATTGTATTTCCTTGTTGCAATCCGTGCTAAATTCTCCTCATGCTTATAGTAAAAATAAAGCGTTTACTAAACATATCGTTGATGCTTTGGTGCAATCTTATGAAGAAAAACTTGAGTTGGAAGTTTCTATCCCTAGAAAACTTTATGATGAGTGGGAACCAACTATTAAAATTAAGATTAAATATCATGAGTTCTATGCATTATTTGATTTGGGTGCTAGTGTTTCCACGATTCCAAAGACTTTGTGTGATTTGTTAGGTTACCGTGATTTTGATGATTGCTCTTTAAATTTGCACCTTGCGGATTCCACTATTAAGAAACCTATTGGAAGAATTAATGAAGTTCTTATTGTCACAAATTGGAATTATGTGCCCGTAGATTTTATTGTTCTTGACATAGATTGCAATCCTTCATGTCCTATTATTCTTGGTAGACCTTTACTTAGAACGATTGGTGCAATTATTGATATGAAGGAAGGAAATATTAGATTCCAATTTCCGTTAAGGAAAGGCACGGAAAAATTTCCTAGAAATAAAATTAAATTACCTTATGAATCTATTATGAGATCCACTTATAGATTGCCTACCAAAGATGGCAATACCTAGATCTATCCTTGCTTTTTATGCTTAGCTAGGGGCGTTAAACGATAGCGCTTGTTGGGAGGCAACCCAATTTTATTATTATTCCTTGATTTTTTCTCCTGTTTAGTAATAAATAATTTATCTAGACTCTGTTTTGGTTGTGTTTTTTGTGTTTAATTAGTGTTTGTGCCAAGTAGAACCGTTGGGAAGACTTAGGGAAAGTCTTGATATCTTGCTGTAAAAAACAGAAACTTTAGCGCTCACGAGAACTCCTGCCATTTTTATTTGGGAAGTGCTATTTAATTAATTCTTTTTGCAGATGATTAATAGATAAATTCCTCACGTCCAGAACTTTATTTTAGAATTTTTGGGGTTCCATATCTTGCTCTAGCTACAGATTACTACAGATTTTTCTGTTTTTGACAGATTCTGTTTTTCGTGTGTTGTTTGCTTATTTTGATGAATCTATGGCTAGTAAAATAGTTTATAAACCATAGAGAAGTTGGAATACAGTAGTTTTAACACCAATATAAATAAATAATGAGTTAATTACAGTACCTTGAAGTGGTCTTTTGTTTTCTTTCGTTAACGGAGCTCACGAGATTTTCTACTTTAAGTTTTGTGTTGTGAAGTTTTCAAGTTTTGGGTAAAGATTTGATGGATTATGGAACAAGGAGTGGCAAGGACCTAAGCTTGGGGATGCCCATGGAACCCCCAGGGTAATCTAAGGACACCTAAAATCCAAAGCTTGGGGATGCCCCGGAAGGCATCCCCTCTTTCGTGTACTTCTATCGGTAACTTTACTTGGAGCTATATTTTTATTCACCACATGATATGTGTTTTGCTTGGAGCGGCTTGTATGATTTGAGTCTTTGCTTTTTAGTTTACCACAATCATCCTTGCAGTACAAACCTTTTGAGAGAGCCATACATGATTTGGAATTTGTTAGAATACTCTATGTGCTTCGCTTATATCATTTGAGTTATATAGTTTTGCTCTAGTACTTCACTTAGATTATTTTGAGCGTCTTAAATAGCATGGTAATTTGCTTAAATAATCCTAATATGCACCCTAAGGTAATCTAAGGACACCTAAAAGCCAAAGCTTGGGGATGCTTGATACATCTCCAACGTATCTATAATTTTTGATTGCTCCATGCTATATTATCTACTGTTTTGGACATTGTTGGGCTTTATTATCCAATTTTATATTATTTTTGGGACTAACCTATTAACCGAAGGCCCAGCCCAGAATTGCTATTTTTTTTGCCTATTTTAGGGTTTCGAAGAAAAGGAATATCAAACGGAGTCCAAACGGAATGAAACCTTCGGGAACGTGATTTTCTCACCGAACAAGACCCAGGAGACTTGGAATCTACATCAAGCAACCAACAGGGAGGCCACGAGGTAGGGGGGAGCGCCTACCCCCCAGGCGCGCCCTCCACCCTCGTGGGCCCCCTGTTGCTCCACCGATGTACTTCTTCCTCCAATATATACCTACGTACCCCCGAACGATCAGATACGGAGCCAAAACCCTAATTCCACCACCGTAACTTTCTGTATCCACGAGATCCCATCTTGGGGCCTGTTCTGGAGCTCCGTCGAAGGGGTCTTCCATCACGGAGGGCTTCTACATCAACACCATAGCCTCTTCGATGAAGTGTGAGTAGTTTACCTCAGACCTTCGGGTCCATAGTTATTAGCTAGTTGGCTTCTTCTCTCTTTTGGGATCTCAATACAAAGTTCCCCCCTCTCTTGTGGAGATCTATTCGATGTAATCTTCTTTTTGCGGTGTGTTTGTTGAGACCGATGAATTGTGGGTTTATGATCAAGATTATCTATGAACAATATTTGAATCTTCTCTGAATTCTTTTATGTATGATTGGTTATCTTTGCAAGTCTCTTCGAATTATCAGTTTGGTTTGGCCTACTAGATTGATCTTTCTTGCAATGGGAGAATTGCTTAGCTTTGGGTTCAATCTTGCGGTGTCCTTTCCCAGTGACAGTAGGGGCAGCAAGGCACGTATTGTATTGTTGCCATCGAGGATAACAAGATGTTTTTTATCATATTGCATGAATTTATCCCTCTACATCATGTCATCTTGCTTAAGGCGTTACTCTATTTTCATGAACTTAATACTCTAGATGCATGCTGGATAGCGGTCGATGAGTGGAGTAATAGTAGTAGATGCAGGCAGGAGTCGGTCTACTTGTCTCGGACATGATGCCTATATACATGATCATACCTAGATATTCTCATAACTATGCTCAATTCTGTCAATTGCTCAATAGTAATTCGTTCACCCACCGTAAAATACTTATGCTCTCGAGAGAAGCCACTAGTGAAACCTATGGCCCCCGGGTCTATATTCATCATATTAATCTTCCAATACTTATTTATTTCCTTTGATTTTTTACTTTCCTTTTATTTTACTTTGCATCTTTATCACAAAAATACCAAAAATATTATCTTATCATATCTATCAGATCTCACTCTCGTAAGTGACCGCGAACGGATTGACAACCCCTTATCGCGTTGGTTGCGAGGAGTTATTTGTTTTGTGTAGGTACTAGGGACTTCTCGCGTGGCCTCCTACTGGATTGATACCTTGGTTCACAAAAACTAAGGGAAATACTTACGCTACTTTGCTGCATCATCCTTTCCTCTTCAAGGAAATCCAACGCAGTGCTCAAGAGGTAGCATGATGAACGGCGTGCTCCACTCGGAAAATGTGTTTCGTGGTTTTTTGCCAATTTTACCAAAATATCTTTTTGTCTATGTTGTTTCTCGCATATGTTCTGTAATATTAGCCAAGACATGCAAATTCACGTGCATGTTTACTAGTTCATTTAAGGGTATTTAAATACTTTATAAAATATGGGTTTCAACATGATAATTAACCAGGGATTATTGGCCACACTTTGAAAATCTTAGTTTTCATGTTTGACAAATTTGAATTTTGACTTTAAATTAGGATTTGAATTGAGTTTCCCTCCGCGCCATTGAGGCGGTAGCGAAGCGCTCTGCTCGCTTCCCTCTGCGTGCGCTCTGCTAGTGGTTGGGGCCGGCGCACGATCACGCTGGGGGCTCCATATGAGTGCGGTTGCGCCGCGCGCGTCGCCACGATGTAGTTACATGCGGCACGATGGAGTTATGCGCTGCAAATTAAAACTGCCATCCGGGTGTGTCGATACTCTAGGTCATCTGGCTTCCCCATTAATTCCCGCGACCATTATAACCTTAGTCTCTTCAACCGTTCGATCGTGCCCCACAACACAGCAAGCGCACCCACGACGACACATAGAGAGACGATATCTAGCAGCGCTTCAATGGAGTTCGGCGTGTATAAAGTGGAGACCCATGCATGGGAGATGGATCTATCAATGGTGTACACCATCGCCCCGGCTGTGGTGGACGAGTACATTAACACCGTGGAGCAGTTGCTTGCTCAAGACAATTACAAATTGGTCGACATCGACCTCCAGCACACTGGCGGTCATCTCGGGATAGATCATAAGATTGAAGAAGAATTTCTGGCGCCGTTGCCGGGGAGGTTCGCGCAAGTCAAGATTTGACTCCTGTCGTGGGTTTGTCACGGCAGATGTCCTCATGAAAGGACTTAGTCGTGGAGCCATCGCAACGGGTTAGCTTAAAGGGGTTAAACCGGACAAGGGGACACGGGAGTTTATACTAGTTCGGCCCCTTCGATGAAGGTAAAAGCCTACGTCTAGTTGTGATTGGTATTGCTAGGGTTTCGAAGGCCAGGGAGCGAATCCGCTTTGTCTGGCTCTCGAGTTGTTGTTGTCTGTCCCTAAACCGCTGCCGGGTCGTCCCTTTATATACATAGGTTGACGCCCGCCGGTTTACAGAGTCCCGAGCCGGATCATAAACGTATCCAGTTCGGTCTCTATCCTTCCTATCTTACAATACAAGTTACATGACTAAGCCAGTTTACATTTACAGGCTTTAACCCGCCTTTGGGCCCTCTGTAAAGCGCCATCATCTCTACATCTTCATGGGCTTCTAATCTGCAAAGAGTCAACCCGGCTACATAAGGCCGGTTTACCTCCAGTAATAATATCCCCAACATTAGGCCCAGATTGGTTTGAACTTGTTCATGTCAATCTTCCACACTTAGAAAAAATCTTCTCTCTTATCTTCATTTTTGATCTTGTAAACCGCCGTGACGTCATACTTCAAGATTACGATAAACCGCCCTAACGTCATCCATCCGTTGATGTCGGAGATTTCCTTCATTTAATATATATCCAGTCATCGAGGCGACACCTTTATTAACTTATCCATTTTTTGGGCTCCTCGATTCCCGTACTTGCCATTTTATCACTTCGCCTTATAAATAGGACCGAGGGGTCATTTTCACCGCCCCCCCCCGTGCCTCTTCGCGTCGTCTTCCTCGCGCCGCTCAGCCTCTGGAGCTCCGCCGCCACCATCGACCGTCGCCTCTGCTCCGACCTTGGCCGCTGCATCACCCTGAACGCACCAGAATACTGCGGCGCCCTTCCGCTTCCTCATCAGCTCCGGTAAGTTCTCTGCTTTTTTCACCATAGAGCTATTCTAGGGTTTCGACATTCTTCGCAGTTCTTCCGAAGTTCATCAGTGCTGTTCTTCCCTGTTCTTCCTTTAATATATATAGATGGACACTCATGTCTGACGCATCTCTTGCCGTAGCTTACCTACCATGGTCATCACAAATCCTTATGCACAAAGAACTGATCTAGTCTGTCAAAAAATTGCTTCAGTTCTGCACCCCTTCAAGATCCAATTATTTTTGCTTTTTTGTCTTAGCTTTAGATCTGAAAGTTTTATACATCACTGTGAGATCTATTTCTATGTTCCTGTGAGATCCGTTTCTCCTCGCACCAATATAAGCGGTTTAACTTTGTATAAGTAGTCTATGCCATTAGCCCTCTGATAAACCGGAAGAGCATTTTACCTTCATAATTATGCTCTGGTTTAACAGTGTCTAATCAATCCTGTGCTAGCACTACCTTTTTCTCTCATTACACTAGTCTCCGGGTTGTACCATTTATCATATCAGTATGTCTCATACTCCCTTGTCTCTTGTGTATAATCATGCGTAATTTATAAACCGGCCTTTCATTTTCAGTTTGTCCGCTTTGCAATGGCCAAACAATTCACTGCCTGCAACTGGGCTTGTTCCCAGGTTACTGAGGCTCAATTGAATGAGATGGTTAGCATCGGCTCTTTGCCTAAGAAAACTGAGATCAGATGGCGAGTTCCAGGAACAGAGAATCCTCCAACCCCAAGGCAAGGCGAGGTGGTAGTCTTTGTTGACCATATAGGCCGTGGTTTCAAACCGCCAGGGTCAAAATTTTATCGAGATGTGCTTGCCAGCTTCCAACTGCATCCACAAGATATTGGTCCCAACTCAGTCTCCAACTTATGCAACTTCCAAGTCTTCTGTGAAGTATATTTACAAGAAGAACCCACTGCGGAACTGTTCCGGGATTTCTTTCACTTAAACCGGCGCACAGAGTTTGTAAATGGCCCGAACACAGAGCTTGGTGGTGTCTCGATTCAAAAGCGTAAAGAAGTGGAATTTCCTCATGCCAAACATCATAGCCACCCAAAGTAATGGAACCAAACATGATTTTATTGCAGAGACACTTCGCCTGAGGATGAAAATCCCCTCCTCGGCTTCCGTGATCATAGACTATCCAACACTCACCCAATGCCATAACACCTGAGCTCTTCAGAAAGGGCAAAATACGCTCCTCAAATCGCTAAGCTCCGGGCCTTTATGGCAAATGGTTTAACAGGCGTGGATTTTGTGCGCTGTTGGATATCCTGGAGTATCTTGCCGCTAAGCTGGCGTCCCGGTTTAATGTGTGAATATCCCGGTGAAGTTGACGATCCTCAACGCCACTGCAACATCCAATTATCTGAGGAAGAAGTTACTGAAGGTGTAAAGAAAATTCTGAATGAATCAGAACTGGTCTGTAGCCAAACCGGTCTGAGTCCCTTCTATGCCAAGAACAAACCGCCTGCTGTAAGCATTACACTTCCTCTTCATCTCTAATATCTTTAACTTATACAATCTGTAACCCTTCTTTTTTCTCTCCCTAATCTCTCCCTAATAATAAAGCATGGATTGACTTCGTGGGTTCACCGTCACAATACGCTTTCTTCATATAAATTTACGCTTTCAGTTTAAATTTAAAACATATACGCGAGGTGGTACTAAAGCATTGATAGATTTCGCTCGGATCGTTCGGCACCAAGAAAACGAACGAAACAACCCATCCAGAAAAGGCCAAGCGAAGAAACAGCCCATATCAACCGGGGAGCCTCTCCACCGTCATGTTCCACGTGGGCACGCAGTTGAACTGGTACTTGACGCCGGTGGACGCTGAGAAGTCGAAGTAGGCCCGCTTGTCGAGGAGCACTGCCGAGAGGTCCAACGGCGCGTCGAGCAAGGCCACGCCGTGCCTGGTCCCATTCTTGGCGACGTACGCCCGCACTCGCTGCGATGCACCGTCGTAGTTGACCCAGACCATGTAGAAGCCGTCGTTGACCGTGGTGTCGATGGGAGCGAGCTGGATGCCGAAGGGCGTGAGCGAGGCGGCGTGGGTGGAGCGGACGCCGTTCACGTCGAGGCTGACGTGGTTGTCGTCGAGGTCGTAGGGCTGCTTCACTGTGTCCAGCTCCACGGCCGCGAACCCGTTGGCGGGGTTGCCGTCCATGGGTTGGTGCGGTAGAGGTTGATCTGGAACACAGTGGAGAAGGAGGCGACGTACCTGTCGCCGGCGGGTTCAGAGGCCCACAAGACGAACGGGGAGGAGAGGAAGACGCTGCCGGTCTGGTTGATGAGGAAGTTGTCGGGCCCGCTGGCGCTGTTGCTGTCCGGGGTGAGTTGCTGGCGAAGGTCAGGGTTGGCGGGAAGCAGAACCAGCACCATGACCACCAGGGGTCACCGTTGCAAACGCCGCCAGGAGCCCAGGTCATCTCGCTAGACGCTGGGGAGGAGGACTCCGGAAAGGCTCCCCGTGCTTCCTCTCCGCTGGAGGCAAAGCCAGGCAGCTGCCGGCCTTCTGTTTCACTCTCTGCTGCATCTTGTTCTGGCTGGCGATGGTCGTCATCGGTGTGACTGTGCTCACCGTGTACCTCATCTACCGCCCGCAGCCGCCGAAGCTTCGGTGACGAATGCGTCCCTGAACGCCGGGTACGTGGACGAGCTGACCGTCCCCGGCAGCCCGGCCCACGGCCTCACGCTCAACAGCCGACCCTCACCGCCCTGGTCGCCATCACACAGCCAGTATCGATCAACGATTCGTTGGTTATCCTGGTTGCGAAAGTTTGATCAGCCCTTCCACTATCGTGCATCCATAGAATAGTCCCACCTTGCTTCATTAGATCGAATCAGTCCAGTTTATATACATGTTGCTTAGCAAATCAACAAGCAAGCTTGGAAATCAAACAAGTAGATGGCAAAAAGAGGGATTGGTGTGTCCAGGGGGCAAAGGTCAACGGGGGGAGGCCGGATGTGTGCCGCGGCAGCGAGCGAGCAGGGGGCAAAGGTCAACGGAGCCCTGAGGGGGGAGACAAGTTTGATCAGCGGGGTCGGCTCGACGGACGGACGGAGCAAGATGGAGAGGGAGGCGTGCGGGGGAGAGAGAAGTTGAGCAGCGGGGACGGCTCGACGGACGGTAGTGCTAACCGGCTACATGAAGCAGAGCAAAGTGGCGTTGGATGGATTTTTGCAGCCTCTGGCTAGCTGAGCAGAGCTAACATACTGCTGCTGACTCGTGGGATTTTTGCTCCTAATTAAACCTCGACGCACGCATGGCCTATGGCCGATCCGAACATCACATACATGTATGTCATGGCTGATCTGAAACAGAAAAAACCTGGTCGTCATTCCAATAATCAATCATGGAGCACGCATCAAATTAGCCTCATCAAGTCTCACACGTTGGTAGCTCACCTGAAACGGTGTCCAGAAAAAAGGTTTACCAGAGACGAACCCTGAATTGCATTGGAATAATTTCTTAAATATTGGTTTGTTCTTATCATTTTGTTCAAAACAGTGATTTCACTTTTTTGACTCATCATTTTGTGTTGTTCGATCTGTCTTGGATCGGCTTGCTTCTAATCGATACCTTAAAACACAACCAGCTACAACGCTTTCAGATACAGTATGTGAGACCAACTGATTTTATTTTATTCATTTGTTGGAGACGTACTTTAAGGCTAGAGGGACATCAAGCTCGGAGACAACGACTCTGATGCTTGAAGTGTATGGAGGCTGCCTTTATAGGAACCAAAACTACCGTGGATGCTTTTATTAAATTAGGCCATGTTGACATCGTAGCCCTTTTAGTTTCAATTGCATTTTAAAAGTCCTCATCTCATTTTAGTATAATAATTTCAAAGTTTTCTTTATCTCTACTGTGAGTCTTGAAAACGTGTTCATTTAGTAGGAGGATGAATCCATGCGGGGATAATAGTTTTTCACCCGTTTGCAACGGGCATATTTTAATTGTACAATTTTGAACAAAATATTGTAACTTCCACAATTTTCTTCTTCGGTTCCGGATTTTAGCTCATTGTTCATGTTTTTCCTTTTTAGTAGAGATCATGGAGTACGCATTCCAATAATCTGGTCGTCATTCCAATAATCAATCATGGAGCACGCATCAAATTAGCCTCATCAAGTCTCACACGTTGGTAGCTCACCTGAAACGGTGTCCCAGAAAAAAGGTTTACCAGAGACGAACCCTGAATTGCATTGGAATAATTTCTTAAATATTGGTTTGTTCTTATCATTTTGTTCAAAACAGTGATTTCACTTTTTTGACTCATCATTTTGTGTGTTTGACTGTCGTCTTGGATCGGCTTGCTTCTAATCGATACCTCAATAAACACACCAGCTACAACGCTTTCAGATACAGTATGTGAGACCAACTGATTTTATTTTATTCATTTGTTGGAGACGTACTTTAAGGCTAGAGGGACATCAAGCTCGGAGACAACGACTCTGATGCTTGAAGTGTATGGAGGCTGCCTTTATAGGACCAAAACTACCGTGGATACTTTTATTAAATTAGGCCATGTTGACATCGTAGCCCTTTTAGTTTCCAATTGCATTTTAAAAGTCCTCGTCTCATTTTAGTATATAATTTCAAAGTTTTCTTTATCTCTACTGTGAGTCTTGAAAACGTGTTCATTTAGTAGGAGGATGAATCCATGCGGGGATAATAGTTTTTCACCCATTTGCAACGGACATATTTTAATTGTACAATTTTGAACAAAATATTGTAACTTCCACAATTTTCTTCTTCGGTTCCGGATTTTAGCTCATTGTTCATGTTTTTCCTTTTTAGTGAAACTCTCAATGTACTGACCTGGCGTGTCATGCCAGATTTCAGGAAAGTCTCGTTGGAAAGGAGCGCTGTTCGAGTCTAGATCATGTCCACATCGGTGTCCCTGTGATATGGAGCTTCCGCTATGACGTTATTCCGCTGCCACGTAGTTGTTCGGATCGAGGCCCCTTTATGTTCACTAAATAATGTACATATTGTTCAGCCACACCGAGTGTGCCGCTTGGCCTCGACCGCTGTTGTAATATGAACTCTGTTCCGCTAGCATCAATAAAGCGGTTGTTTTCTGTACCAATATGTTGTGTGTTGCCAGAAGACATGGACTCTGGGCTGGCAATGCAGGGTAAACCGGTTGCTCTGAGCCGGGGTGCGACAACGATTGGTATCAGAGCCAGGTTGACTGTAGGCCATGCTAGACTACGACGTGTTAACTGGACGCTAGGCGCGAGTAAATTTGAGTGCCGGTAGCAGTTATAGCTGGTTGTTGCATTCTAGTCATTTGATTATTATTGTTATACTAACCTGTTAATGGTTGTGAGTGTAGATGGCTCCGGTGCTGTATCCGTGCCAGTTGCAGCTAATGCTGTACTATTGGGGATCGTAGCAGAAATTTTAAAATTTTCTACGCATCACCAAGATCAATCTATGGAGTCATCTAGCAACGAGGGAGAGGGGAATGCATCTACATACCCTTGTAGATCGCGCGCAGAAGCATTCAAGAGAACGGGGTTGATGGAGTCGTACTCGTCGTGATCCAAATCACCGATGACCTAGCGCCGACGGACGGCACCTCCGCGTTCAACACACGTACGGTTGGGAAGACGTCTCCTCCAACTTGATCCAGCAAGGGGGAAGGAGAGGCTGATGAATATCCAGCAGCACGACGGCGTGGTGGTGGAAGCAATGGTGATCTCGGCAGGGCTTCGCCAAGCTCAGGGAGAGGGAGGAGTGTCACGGGAGGGAGAGGGATGCGCCAGGGGCTAGGGTGCGGCTGCCCTCCCTCTACCCTACTATATATAGGGTCCCTAGGGGGGCGCCGGCACTAGGAGATCCAATCTCCAAGGGGGGGCGGCGGCCAAGGGGGTGGCTTGCCCCCCAAGCCAAGTGGGGCGCCCCCCACCCCTAGGGTTTCCAACCCTAGGCGCAGGGGGAGGCCCAATGGGGGCGCACCAGCCCACTAGGGGCTGGTTCCCCTCCCAACTCAGCCCATGGGGCCCTCCGAGATAGGTGGCCCCACCCGGTGGACCCCCAGGACCCTTCCGGTGGTCCCGCTACAATATCGATGACCCCCAAAACCTTCCCGATGGCTGAAACTGGACTTCCTATATATAAATCTTTACCTACGGACCATTCCGGAACTCCTCGTGACGTCCGGGATCTCATCCGGGACTCCGAAAAAATTTTGGGTTACTGCATACTAATATCTCTACAACCCTAGCGTCACCAAACCTTAAGTGTGTAGACCCTACGGGTTCAGGAGATATGCAGACATGACCGAGACGCCTCTCCGGTCAATAACCAGCAGCGGGATCTGGATACCCATGTTGGCTCCCACATGCTCCACGATGATCTCGTTGGATGAACCATGATGTCGAGGATTCAATCAATCTGTATACAATTCCCTTTGTCAATCGGTACGTTACTTTCCCAAGACTCGATCGTCGGTATCCCAATACCTCGTTCAATCTCGTTACCGGCAAGTCACTTTACTCGTGCCGTAATGCATGATCCCGTGATCAACCACTTGGTCACATTGAGCTCATTATGATGATGCATTACCGAGTGGGCCCAGAGATACCTCTCCGTCATACGGAGTGATAAATCCCAGTCTCAATTCGTGCCAACCCAACAGATACTTTCGGAGATACCTGTAATGTACCTTTATAGTCACCCGGTTACGTTGTGACGTTTGGCACACCCAAGGCACTCCTACGGTATCCGGGAGTTGCACAATCTCATGGTCTAAGGAAATGATACTTGACATTCGGAAAAGCTATAGCAAACGAACTACACGATCTTTGAGCTATGCTTAGGACTGGGTCTTGTCCATCACATCATTCTCCTAATGATGTGATCCCGTTATCAATGACATCCAATGTCCATAGTCAGGAAACCATGACTATCTTTTGATCAACGAGCTAGTCAACTAGAGGCTCACTAGGGACGTGTTGTGGTCTATGTATTCACACATGTATTACGATTTCCGGATAACGCAATTATAGCATGAACAATAGACAATTATCATGAACAAAGAAATATAATAATAACCATTTTATTATTGCCTCTAGGGCATATATCCAACAGTCTCCCACTTGCACTAGAGTCAATAGTCTAGTTACATTGTGATGAATCGAACACCCATGCAGTTCTGGTGTTGATCATGTTTTGCTCTAGGGAGAGGTTTAGTCAACGGATCTGCCACATTCAGGTCCGTATGTACTTTACAAATATCTATGTCTCCATTTTGCACACTTTCATGAATGGAGTTGAAGCGACGCTTGATATGCCTGGTCTTCCTGTGAAACCTGGGCTCCTTGGCAAGGGCAATAGCTCCAGTGTTGTTATAGAAGAGAGTCATCGGGCCCGACGCATTGGGTATGACTCCTAGGTCGGTAATGAACTCCTTCACCCAGATTGCCTATTGTGCTGCCTCCGAGGCTGCCATGTACTCCGCTTCACATGTAGATCCCGCCACAACGCTTTTCTTGCAACTGCACCAGCTTACTGCCCCACCATTCAAAATATACACGTATCCGGTTTGTGACTTAGAGTCATCCAGATCTGTGTCGAAGCTAGCATCGATGTAACCCTTTACGACGAGCTCTTCGTCACCTCCATAAACGAGAAACATATCCTTAGTCCTCTTCAGGTACTTCAGGATATTCTTGACCGCTGTCCAGTGTTCCATGCTGGGATTACTTTGGTACCTTCCTACCGAACGTACGGCAAGGTTTACATCAGGTCTGGTACACAGCATAGCATACATGATAGACCCTATGGCCGAGGCATAGGGGACGACACTCATCTTTTCTCTATCTTCTACCGTGGTCGGGCATTGAGCCGTGCTCAATCTCGTACCTTGCAATACAGGCAAGAACCCCTTCTTTGACCGATCCATTTTGAACTTCTTCAATATCTTGTCAAGGTACGTACTCTGTGAAAGACCAATGAGGCATCTTGATCTATCTCTATAGATCTTGATGCCTAATATATAAGTAGCTTCTCCAAGATCCTTCAATGAAAAACACTTGTTCAAGTAGGCCTTTATGCTTTCGAAGAATTCTATATCATTTCCCATCAACAGTATGTCATCCACATACAATATGAGAAATGCTACAGAGCTCCCACTCACTTTCTTATAAATGCAGGCTTCTCCATAAGTCTGCGTAAACCCAAACGCTTTGATCATCTCATCAAAACGAATGTTCCAACTCCGAGATGCTTGCACCAGCCCATAAATTGAGCGTTGGAGCTTGCACACCTTGTCAGCATTTCTTAGGATCGACAAAACCTTCCGGCTGCATCATATACAATTCTTCCTTAAGGAAACCATTAAGGAATGCCGTTTTGACGCCCATTTGCCATATCTCATAATCATAGAATGCGGCAATTGCTAACATGATTCGGACGTACTTTAGCTTCGCTACGGGTGAAAAAGTCTCATCGTAGTCAACCCCTTGAACTTGTCGATAATCCTTAGCGACAAGCCAAGCTTTATAGATGGTTACATTACCATCTGCGTCTGTCTTCTTCTTAAAGATCCATTTATTTTCTATGGCTCACCGATCAACGGGCAAGTCAGTCAAAGTCCATACTTCGTTTTCATACATGGATCCTATCTCGGATTTCATGGCTTCCAGCCATTTGTCGGAATTCGGGCCCGCCATCGCTTCTTCATAGTCCGTAGGTTCACCGTTCTCTAACAACATGATTTCCAAGACAGGGTTGCCGTACCACTCTGGTGCGGAACATGTCCTCGTGTACCTATGGAGTTCAGTAGCAACTTGATCTGAAGTTTCATGATCATCATCATTAACTTCCTCTCTGGTCGGTGCAGGCACCTCAGGAACATTTTCTTGAGCCGCGCCACTTACCGGTTCAAGAGGTAATACTTCATCAAGTTCTACTTTCCTCCCACTTATTTCTTTCGAGACAAACTCTTTCTCTAGAAAGGACCCATTCTTGGCAACAAAGATCTTGCCTTTGGATCTGAGGTAGAAGGTATACCCAATAGTTTCTTTAGGGTATCCTATGAAGATGCATTTTTCCGATTTGGGTTCCAGCTTTTCAGTTTGAAGTTTCTTGACATAAGCATCGCATCCCCAAACTTTTAGAAACGACAGCTTAGGTTTCTTCCCAAACCATAATTCATACGGTGTCATCTCAATGGATTTCGATGGAGCCCTATTTAAAGTGAATGCGGCAGTCTCTAAAGCATAGCCCCAAAATGACAGCGGTAGATCGGTAAGAGACATCATAGATCACACCATATCCAATAGAGTGCGATTACGACGTTCAGACACACCATTACGCTGAGGTGTTCCAGGCGGCATGAGTTGTGAAACTATTCCACATTTTCTTAAGTGTGTGCCAAATTCGTGACTCAAGTATTCTCCCCCACGATCTGATCGCAAGAACTTGATTTTCCTGTCACGTTGATTCTCAACCTCACTCTGAAATTCCTTAAACTTTTCAAAGGTCTCAGACCTGTGTTTCATTAAGTAGACATACCCATATCTACTCAAGTCATCAGTGAGGGTGAGAACAAAACGATAGCCACCGCGAGCCTCAACACTCATTGGACCGCACACATCAGTATGTATGATTTCCAATAAGTTGGTTGCTCGCTCCATTGTTCCTGAGAACGGAGTCTTGGTCATTTTACCCATGAGGCATGGTTCGCACGTGTCAAATGATTCGTAATCAAGAGACTCCAAAAGTCCATCTGCATGGAGCTTCTTCATGCGTTTGACACCTATATGACCAAGGCGGCAGTGCCACAAGTATGTGGGACTATCATTATCAACCTTACATCTTTTGGTATTCACACTATGAATATGTGTAACATTACGCTCGAGATTCATTAAGAATAAACCATTCACCAATGGAGCATGACCATAAAACATATCTCTCATATAAATAGAACAACCATTATTCTCGGATTTAAATGAGTAGCCATCTCGAATTAAACGAGATCCTGGTACAATGTTCATGCTCAAAGCTGGCACTAAATAACAATTATTGAGGTTTAAAACTAATCCCGTAGGTAAATGTAGAGGTAGCGTGCCAACGGCGATCACATCGACCTTGGAACCATTCCCAACGCGCATGGTCACCTCATCCTTCACCAATCTCCGCTTATTCCGCAGCTCCTGCTTTGAGTTACAAATGTGAGGAACTGCACCGGTATCAAATACCCAGGACCTACTATGAGTACTGGTAAGGTACACATCAATTACATGTATATCACATATACCTTTAGTGTTGCCGGCCTTCTTGTCCGCTAAGTATTTGGGGCAGTTCCGCTTCTAGTGACCACTTCCCTTGCAATAGAAACACTCAGTCTCAGGCTCGGGTCCATTCTTTGGCTTCTTCCCGGCAGCTTGCTTACCGGGCGCGGCAACCCCCTTGCCGTCCTTCTTGAAGTTCTTCTTACCCTTGCATTTCTTGAACTTAGTGGTTTTATTCACCATCAACACTTGATGTTCCTTTTTGATTTCCACCTCCACTGATTTCAGCAATGAATATACCTCAGGAATGGTCTTTTCCATCCCCTGCATATTGAAGTTCATCACAAAGCTCTTGTAGCTCGGTCGAAGCGACTGAAGGATTCTGTCAATGACCGCGTCATCCGGGAGATTAACTCCCAGCTGAGTCAAGCGGTTATGCAACCCAGACATTTTGAGTATGTGCTCACTGACAGAACTATTTTCCTCCATCTTACAACTGAAGAACTTGTCGGAGACTTCAAATCTCTCGACCCGGGCATGAGCTTGGAAAACCATTTTCAGCTCTTCGAACATCTCATATGCTCTGTGTCTCTCAAAACGCTTTTGGAGCCCCGGTTCTAAGCTGTAAAGCATGCCGCACTAAATGAGGGAGTAATCATCAGCACGTGACTGCCAAGCGTTCATAACGTCTTGGTTCTCTAGGATGGGTGCGTCACCTAGCGGTGCTTCTAGGACATAATCTTTCTTGGCAGCTATGAGGATGATCCTCAGGTTCCGGACCCAGTCCGTATAGTTGCTGCCATCATCTTTCAGCTTGGTTTTCTCTAGGAACGCGTTGAAGTTGAGGGCAATATTAGCGTGGGCCATTTGATCTACAAGACATAGTGTAAAGATTTTAGACTAAGTTCATGATAATTAAGTTCCCGCGCGCACATATTGAGTGATGTACCTCCTCAATGAGTTTCACCGAAAGAACCTCAGCTCACCTTAAGTGGTAATATGAGCTATACTGCCACCCTTCCATATCTCTTATGGTGCAGCTGTCGTTTTGCTCTAGGAATCGCCCAATTTGTGACTGGTGGTCCGGTTGTTAGCGGATCCAAACTCGCTGGGTGGAGGCCATCGACTTTAGCAACAATCTCGAAGTCATTAGAATTCTGTAAGATTATTGAGATCTGACAAGTTTTATGATAATTTATACGACTGTCTGCGATCTAATCAGGAAATCTTTACGTGGTCTCACATTGATTGTCTCCGGACCGAGCCTCAAGTAGTCTAGACATGCCACTCCATGCGTCAGTCTAACGTGCTGAAGTACAACCATAGATCCAGACGCTGTAGTTTGTACATACTAGGCTCCTCAAGTGTCTGGCTTCTCCGTTGGGTATATATTCACGTTCGAGACACGTGACTATAAGGATACTAACCTATCCAGCCGTGAACGATTCATGACGGTGGTTGGCGTATTCGCATAGCTCATAACGACATCACAATGCTCGAACACTTTCGGTCTCTCTGGGCACAACGCGTTGGCATCGTTTGTGTTCGACGGAGGGAGGCCATGACTTCTCTGGATATTCATGTCATTAGTGCGTCAGGTCGATAATTCGTGTCAACTCTGAACAAGGTCGTGGATCTTGCGTGGTTTGTCAATTAAGACCATACATATTGAGGGACTCTGTTTAACACCCGTTGTTGTATAAACTCGAACGTTCACATGGCCAATCTAATTCTATCACACAGTGACCCGCTAATGACATCATCTGGTCCAATGAGTGTCATTTTGCTCGTATAACCTATACATGAGACGCGTATCACTCCCAACGGATGCTTCAGGGCTTCCTGACTAGTAGTATAGGATCAGTGCGCAAGCTCGTTCTCCTGACTTTTAATTGGAACACGCTATGATCTCCAGCATCTAATAGTCCTTTCTTTTGGAAGTATTTAATATGTCATCGTCATCGCTAATCTTGTCGTTTCTCATATAAGACACATACTTAATGAGATGCTTAAAACCGCCATCGATAAATTTTGCACAAATAGACAGTTATCAAAATAGTAGTGATTCAATCCGATTGTAGGCCTCCTAACTAGTTTGGTGCTCCGTCGGTTATGGTCTTCCCAGAATCTTCAGGTAGACTGTACAGACTAATATGCCCTTAATGTCCATCCTGGTCTCGCTCGCACTCGTGGTCCATGATACACCTATCGCTACCTCCATCGGATCATCGAGTCACATACGAAGGTCTCTTTCTCCTTTGATTAAGTCCTAGATGCTCAACATATCATTCCATTAATTGTTCCTATACAACTCAACCTATATGGCTTTACCACTTCATTCACTTTATGCATAACAGTTTTTATTAAGGCTCAATTATACCACATAGTGCACACGCTCCGGGTACTGATGACCACGCAGTGGGCCAAAAGGTCAACTCATAGGAATTTAAAAGTCAGTCACTACTAATTGATTAACTCCTTTTGGCACACGTGTGTTCTCGGTTTTGGTCTAGGTGAGCTCATCAAGTCGGTATATCACTGAGCGCCAAGTCGAGAATAGTTTTCCCTATTTTTACCTTGACCAAAAAACAGCGACCCAACAGTGGATATTGCCAATGTCTATTCTATATGCATTTCGACAATTGTCAGGACTCATTCATCATTCTTATATGCATTTCCCTCGCAAAATCCTCTCTCGACTGGCCCATACTCCAGCATGCACATCACGAAAGGTGGGCACTAGGCACAGAGCACGAACACAGCACAGCGCTCTACGCTCTTGGTCAACCTAGTGTCCATATAGTAACCAATTGCTGGTGTTGGACGAACCGTTTTTCTCTATGGGATCAGTCAGGGGCCGTGCCGGGTAAGGTCTCGTTCGTATGCGGAGCAATTTTCCTATCTCTTTACGCCCATCCACAAAAACCCACAGACGTGGACCGTAAATATTGACCAATTTCGTAATAAGTATCTCACTTTCACGTTAAACCTAAGCCCCAACATAGGCTATTATCGAATCCGATATATGGACGAATACTCTCAAAGCTCGGCCACCAGCAGACAGACTCTGCGGCTTCCTCACTGCTTATTGCAATAGGCACTTAAGGGGAATGCACATTGCTCGCCAATTGCGGTGAGTGGATACACGACTCCAGTTCTGGCTAGGTGGTGGAAGCAGATACGTCGTAAAGAGGTCTCGTGTCCTGAAGAAGTTTTTTACCGGCGACTTATCATCCCACTCACTGCTAATTATGGAGTCCCGAATCTTACTTTTAAGACTAAGTAGACGGAGTGAGAGGTAACGGGCACAATGACTATCTACCACTTTTACGCGTATATGACTCGCCCGTGGCCGGCACACATGCCGTTGTGTATATCTACGTGTGTGCATAGGAAAGAGAGAGACATAGGCGTTGCATATGGCCGATGTCGCTACTAATTGTTACGTGGTGCGCACCCTCGCTATGATCCACCGGGGGAATGATAGCCTCAGGGAATCTGTGATTGGAGAACATTTCTACGGCGGGCACCATCCCAAGATCAATCTAAGGAGTCATCTACCGTAAGCGCGGGGTGTAGCAAGACGAGTGACATGCTTACCTATGCTAACCTTTGTAGGATCGCCGTGCGTGGATATGGCGAAGACTCTCAACTGTCAGCATCACAACTTGAGTCCAGCAAAAGGGGGTAGTGAAGGAGAGGTTGATGGAGATCCGAGCTGCAGACATGAGCGGGAGGTGCATACTGTGTGTCGGAACTTACCGCGGGCGATCTCTGATCGCATTTAGATGGAGCTTTCCCGGCCGGACTGACCGGTCAAGCTGCCGCGGAGACTGAGAGAAGACGGTTACTGTCAGCGGGACGCACCTCCGAGGAGGACGGTTCAAGGCCCCACGGGAGTGAGGCGGGGGGATGGGGGGAACGCAAGGCGTGGCTTATCGTCGGCTTGCAAACGCTTGCCTCTCCCGTCCCACCCTCCTACATTTGGCTAGGACCCATAATGGGCGGGGGCGCGTCCGCTAAGATGCCATCTCCAGGAAGAGGGGCGGCCCAAAGGGGTGGCTGTCCCCCAAGGCAAGTGGGGCGCCCCCCCACCCAGGGTTTCCCAACCCTAGGCGCAGGGCAGGCCCAAGGGGGGCGCACCATCCCACTATGGGCTGGTTCCCCTCCCAACTCAGCCCATGGGGCCCTCCGGGATAGGTGGCCCCACCCGGTGGACCCCCGGGACCCTTCCGGTGGTCCCGGTACAATACCGATGACCCCCGAAACCTTCCCGATGGCCGAAACTGGACTTCCTATATATAAATCTTTACCTCCGGACCATTCCGGAACTCCTCGTGACATCTGGGATCTCATCCGGGACTCCGAACAATTTTCGGGTTACTGCATACTAATATCTCTACAACCTAGCATCACCGAACCTTAAGTGTGTAGACCCTACGGGTTCGGGAGACATGCAGACATGACCGAGATGCCTCTCCGGTCAATAACCAACAGCGGGGTCTGGATACCCATGTTGGCTCCCACATGCTCCACGATGATCTCATCGGATGAACCATGTGTCGAGGATTCAATCAATCTGTATACAATTCCCTTTGTCAATCGGTACGTTACTTGCCCGAGACTCGATCGTCGGTATCCCAATACCTCGTTCAATCTCGTTACCGGCAAGTCACTTTACTCGTGCCGTAATGCATGATCCCGTGATCAACCACTTGGTCACATTGAGCTCATTATGATGATGCATTACCGAGTGGGCCCAGAGATACCTCTCCGTCATACGGAGTGACAAATCCCAGTCTCAATTCGTGCCAACCCAACAGATACTTTCGGAGATACCTGTAATGTACCTTTATAGTCACCCGGTTACGTTGTGACGTTTGGCACACCCAAGGCACTCCTACAGTATCCGGGAGTTGCACAATCTCATGGTCTAAGGAAATGATACTTGACATTCAGAAAAGCTACAGCAAACGAACTACACGATCTTTGAGCTATGCTTAGGATTGGGTCTTGTCCATCACATCATTCTCCTAATGATGTGATCCCGTTATCAATGACATCCAATGTCCATAGTCAGGAAACCATGACTATCTTTTGATCAACGAGCTAGTCAACTAGAGGCTCACTAGGGACGTTGTGGTCTATGTATTCACACATGTATTACGATTTCCGGATAACACAATTATAGCATGAACAATAGACAATTATCATGAACAAATAAATATAATAATAACCATTTTATTATTGCATCTAGGGCATATTTCCAACAGTCTCCCACTTGCACTAGAGTCAATATTCTAGTTACATTGTGATGAATCAAACACCCATGCAGTTCTGGTGTTGATCATGTTTTGCTCTAGGGAGAGGTTTAGTCAACGGATCTGCCACATGCAGGTCCGTATGTACTTTACAAATCTCTATGTCTCCATTTTGAACACTTTCACGAATGGAGTTGAAGCGACGCTTGATATGCCTGGTCTTCCTGTGAAACCTGGGCTCCTTGGCAAGGGAAATAGCTCCAATGTTGTCATAGAAGATAGTCATCGGGCCCGACGCATTGGGTATGACTCCTAGGTCGGTAATGAACTCCTTCACCCAGACTGCTTCTTGTGCTGCCCCCGAGGCTGCCATGTACTCCACTTCACATGTAGATCCCGCCACAACGCTTTGCTTGCAACTGCACCAGCTTACTGCCCCACCATTCAAAATATACACGTATCCGGTTTGTGACTTAGAGTCATCCAGATCTGTGTCGAAGCTAGCATCGACGTAACCCTTTACGACGAGCTCTTCATCACCTCCATACACGAGAAACATGTCCTTAGTCCTTTTCAGGTACTTCAGGATATTCTTGACCGCTGTCCAGTGTTCCATGCCGGGATTACTTTGGTACCTTCCTACCAAACTTACGGCAAGGTTTACATCAGGTCTGGTACACAGCATAGCATACATGATAGACCCTATGGCCGAGGCATAGGGGACGACACTCATATTTTCTCTATCTTCTGTCGTGGTCGGGCATTGAGTCGTGCTCAGTCTCGTACCTTGCAATACAGGCAAGAACCCCTTCTTTGACTGATCCATTTTGAACTTCTTCAATATCTTGTCAAGGTACGCACTCTGTGAAAGACCAATGAGGCATCTTGATCTATCTCTATAGATCTTGATGCCTAATATATAAGCAGCTTCTCCAAGGTCCTTCATTGAAAAACACTTGTTCAAGTAGGCCTTTATACTTTCCAAGAATTCTATATCATTTCCCATCAACATTATGTCATCCACATACAATATGGGAAATGCTACAGAGCTCCCACTCACTTTCTTGTAAATGTAGGCTTCTCCATAAGTCTGTGTAAACCCAAACGCTTTGATCATCTCATCAAAACGAATGTTCCAACTCCGAGATGCTTGCACCAGCCCATAAATCGAGTGTTGGAGCTTGCACACCTTGTCAGCATTCTTAGGATCGACAAAACCTTCCGGCTGCATCATATACAATTCTTCCTTAAGGAAACCATTAAGGAATGCCGTTTTGACGTCCATCTGCCATATCTCATAATCATAGAATGCGGCAATTGCTAACATGATTCGGACGGACTTCAGCTTCGCTACGGGTGAGAAAGTCTCATCGTAGTCAACCCCTTGAACTTGTCGATAACCCTTAGCGACAAGCCGAGCTTTATAGATGGTCACATTGCCATCCGCGTCTGTCTTCTTCTTAAAGATCCATTTATTTTCTATGGCTCGCCGATCATCGGGCAAGTCAGTCAAAGTCCATACTTCGTTTTCATACATGGATCCTATCTCGGATTTCATGGCTTCCAGCCATTTGTCGGAATCCGGGCCCGCCATCGCTTCTTCATAGTTCGAAGGTTCACCGTTGTCTAACAACATGATTTCCAAGACAGGGTTGCCGTACCACTCTGGTGCGGAACGTGTCCTCGTGGACCTACGAAGTTTAGTAGCAACTTGATCTGAAGTTTCATGATCATCATCATTAACTTCCTCTCTAGTCGGTGCAGGCACCTCAGGAACATTTTCTTGAGCTGCGCCAATTACCGGTTCAAGAGGTAATACTTCATCAAGTTCTACTTTCCTCCCACTTATTTCTTTCGAGAGAAACTCTTTCTCTAGAAAGGACCCATTCTTGGCAACAAAGATCTTGCCTTCGGATCTGAGGTAGAAGGTATACCCAACAGTTTCTTTAGGGTATCCTATGAAGACGCATTTTTCCGACTTGGGTTCGAGCTTTTCAGGTTGAAGTTTCTTGACATAAGCATCGCATCCCCAAACTTTTAGAAACGACAGCTTAGGTTTCTTCCCAAACCATAATTCATACGGTGTCGTCTCAACGGATTTCGACGGAGCCCTATTTAAAGTGAATGCGGCAGTCTCTAAAGCATAGCCCCAAAATGACAGCGGTAAATCGGTAAGAGACATCATAGATCGCACCATATCCCATAGAGTGCGATTACGACGTTCGGACACACCATTATGCTGAGGTGTTCCAGGCGGCGTGAGTTGTGAAACTATTCCACATTTTCTTAAGTGTGTGCCAAATTCGTGACTCAAGTATTCTCCCCCACGATCTGATCGCAAGAACTTGATTTTCTTGTCACGTTGATTCTCAACCTCACTCTGAAATTCCTTGAACTTTTCAAAGGTCTCAGACTTGTGTTTCATTAAGTAGACATACCCATATCTACTCAAGTCATCAGTGAGGGTGAGAACATAACGATAGCCACCGCGAGCCTCAACACTTATTGGACCGCACACATCAGTATGTATGATTTCCAATAAGTTGGTTGCTTGCTCCATTGTTCCTGAGAACGGAGTCTTGGTCATTTTACCCATGAGGCATGGTTCGCACGTGTCAAATGATTCTTAATCAGGAGACTCTAAAAGTCCATCTGCATGGAGCTTCTTCATGCGTTTGACACCTATGTGACCAAGGTGGCAGTGCCACAAGTATGTGGGACTATCATTATCAACCTTACATCTTTTGGTATTCACACTATGAATATGTATAGCATTACACTCGAGATTCATTAAGAATAAACCATTCACCATCGGAGCATGACCCTAAAACATATCTCTCATATAAATAGAACAACCATTATTCTCGGATTTAAATGAGTAGCCATCTCGAATTAAACGAGATCCTGATACAATGTTCATGCTCAAAGCTGGCACTAAATAACAATTATTGAGGTTTAAAACTAATCCCGTAGGTAAATGTAGAGGCAGCGTGCCGACGGCGATCACATCGACCTTGGAACCATTCCCGACGCGCATCGTCACCTCGTCCTTCGCTAGTCTCCGCTTATTCCGCAGCTCCTGCTTTGAGTTACAAATGTGAGAAACTGCACCGGTATCAAATACCCAGGAGCTACTACGAGTACTGGTAAGGTACACATCCATTACATGTATATCACATATACCTTTAGTGTTGCCGGCCTTCTTGTCCGCTAAGTATTTGGGGCAGTTCCGCTTCCAGTGACCACTTCCCTTGCAATAAAAACACTCAGTCTCGGGCTTGGGTCCATTCTTTGGCTTCTTCCCGGCAGCTTGCTTACCGGGCGCGGCAACTCCCTTGCCGTCCTTCTTGAAGTTCTTCTTACCCTTGCCTTTCTTGAACTTAGTGGTTTTATTCACCATCAACACTTGATGTTCCTTTTTGATTTCCACCTTTGCTGATTTCAGCATTGAATACACCTCAGGAATGGTCTTTTCCATCCCCTGCATATTGAAGTTCATCACAAAGCTCTTGTAGCTCGGTGGAAGCGACTGAAGGATTCTATCAATGACTGCGTCATCCGGGAGATTAACTCCCAGCTGAGTCAAGCGGTTATGCAACCCAGACATTCTGAGTATGTGCTCACTGACAGAACTATTTTCCTCCATCTTACAGCTGAAGAACTTGTCGGAGACTTCATATCTCTCGACCCGGGCATGAGCTTGAAAAACCATTTTCAGCTCTTCGAACATCTCGTATGCTCCGTGTATCTCAAAACTCTTTTGGAGCCCCAGGTTCTAAGCTCTAAAGCATGCCGCACTGAACGAGGGAGTAATCATCAGCACGTGACTGCCAAGCGTTCATAACGTCTAGGTTCTGTGGGACAGGTGTGTCACCTAGCGGTGCTTCTAGGACATAATCTTTCTTGGCAGCTATGAGGATGATCCTCAGGTTCCGGACCCAGTCCGTATAGTT